>NC_092452.1:1352592-1397323 GCF_036169615.1 Heliangelus exortis | reverse complement strand
TGGGGAGGAAGAGAGGAGGAGGAGGAAGAGGAAGGAGGAAGAGGGGAGGAAGAGGAAAAGAGGAGGAGGAGGAGTAAGAGAGGAGGAGGAAGAAAGGAGGAGGAGGAAGAGGGGAGGAAGAAGAAGGAGGAGGAGGAAGAAGGGGGGAGGAGGAGGAAAAGAGGAAGGAGGAAGAGGAAGAAAGGGGGAGGAAGAAGAGGAAGAGAGGAAGAGGAAGAGAGAAGGAAGAATAAGAGAAGAGGAGAGGAGGAGGAAGAGGAGGAAGAAGAGAGGAGGAGGAGGAGGGGAGGAAGAGAGGAGGAAGAGGAAGAGAGGAGGATGAAGAAGAGGAAGAAAGGGGGAGGAAGAGGAGGAGGAAGAGGAAGAGAGGAAGAGGAAGAGAGAAGGAGGA
This sequence comes from Heliangelus exortis, assembly GCF_036169615.1. Lineage (NCBI taxonomy): Eukaryota > Metazoa > Chordata > Aves > Apodiformes > Trochilidae > Heliangelus > Heliangelus exortis. The sequence continues at coordinate 1,396,932 of NC_092452.1, read as the reverse complement.
GGAAGAGGAGTAAGAGAGGAGGAGGAAGAAAGGAGGAGGAGGAAGAGAGGAGGAGGAAGAAGGGGGGAGGAAGAGAGGAGGAAGAGGAAAAGAGGAGGAGGAGGAAGAAAGGAGGAGGAGGAAAAGGGGAGGAAGAGGGAAGGAAGAAGAAAGGAGGAAGAAGGGGGGAGGAAGAGAGGAGGAGGAAGAGGGGAGGAGGAGGATAAGAGGAGGAGAAAGAGGAAGAAAGGAGGAGGAGGAGGGGGAAAAGAGGAGGAGGAGGAAGAAAGGAGGAGGAAGAAATGAGGAAGAAGATGAGGAAGAGAGGAAGAGGAAGAGAGGGGAGGAGGAAGAGAGGAGGAGAGGAATAGGAAGAGAGGGGGAAGAAGAGGAGGAGGAGGAGGAGGGGAGGAAGAGAGGAGGAAGAGAAAGAAAGGAGGAAGAGGAAGAGAGGAGGAGGAAGAAGAGAGGAGGAGGAAGAAGAGGAAGAAAGGGGGAGGAAGAGGAAGAGAGGAAGAGGAGGAGGAAGAGAGGAGGAGGAGGAGGAGGAAAACAGGAGGAGGAAGAAAGGGGGAGGAAGAGGGGAGGAAGAAGAAGGAGGAGGAGGAAGAAGGGGGAGGAGGAGGAGGAAGAGGAAGAAAGGAGGAGGAGGAGGAGGAAAAGAGGAGGAGGAGGAGGAGGAAAAGAGGAGGAGGAGGAGGAAGAAAGGAGGAAGAGGAAGAGAGGAAGAGGAAGAGAGAGGAGGAGGAAGAGAGGAGGAAGAAGAGGAAGAGAGGAAGAGGAGGAGGAATAGAGAAGGAGGAAGAAGGGGGGAGGAAGAGAGGAGGAAGAGGAAAAGAGGAGGAGGAGGAGTAAGAGAGGAGGAGGAAGAAAGGAGGAGGAGGAAGAGGGGAGCGAGAGGGGACGAAGAAGGAGGAGGAGGAAGAAGGGGGAGGAGGAGGAAAAGAGGAGGAGGAGGAGGAAGAAAGGAGGAGGAGGAAGAGGAAGAGAAAGGAGGAGGAAGAGAGGAGAGGAGAAGGAGGAGGAGGAGAGAGGAAGAGGAAGAAGAAGGAGAGAGGAAGAAAGGGGAGAAGAGGAGGAGGAGGAGGAAGAGAGAGAGGAGGAGAGAGGAAGAGGAGGAGAGGCTCTTCTTCGGCCGCTTCTTCGGGCTCAGAACCCGGCCCTTTAGGGGCCCTCCCAGGTTTGGCCCTTCTGGCCTCAGCTCCGTCTCCTCTGGGGGTTCCCGGGTTGGGTTTGGGCTCGGTTCTTGCTGCTCAGAACCAGGACCGGGGGGTTCTGACCCGATTCCTTCCCAACCTTCCCAGGATCACGGAAAAGAAGGTGGTGAAGATCAGCTCGGAAATCTCACAGATGGAGGTGAGGGCAGGGGAAACGTTTTGGGGGAAAACCACCCCGTTTTGGGGTTTTATCCCAAACCAACCTCCCCCTCCCAAAGCCACCAAATCCTCGGGGAAAAAAAAACTCTGGAGTTTCAGGACTCCAGAAGTCTCCCAAACCACCCCAAAAGTGTCCCCAACCATTCTAAAGTGTCCCCAACCACCCAAAAATGTCCCCAACCACCCCTAAAGTGTCCCAAACCACCCCAAAAATGTCCCAAACCACTTCAAAAATGTCCCAAACCACCCCAGAAATGTCCCCAACAACCCAAAAGTCTCCCCAACCACCCCGAAAATGTCCCCAAGCACCCTAAAGTCTTCCCAACCACCCCAGAAATGTCCCAAACCATCCCAAATGTCCCCAACCACCCCAAAATTGTCCCAAGCACCACAAAAGTGTCCCCAACCACCCCAGAAATGTCCCCAACCATCCTTAAAGTGTCCCAAACCACCCTAAAAATGTCCCAAACCACTCCAAAAGTGTCCCCAACCATTCTAAAGTGTCCCCAATCACTCCAAAAATGTCCCCAACCACCCAAAATGTCCCAGACTACCCCAGAAATGTCCCCAACCACCCTAAAAATGTCTCCAACCACCCCAAAAATGTCCCAAACCACCCCGAAAATGTCCCCAACCACCCAAAAGTGTCCCCAACCACCCCAGAAATGTCCCCAACTAATCCAAAGTGTCCCAAACCACTCCAAAAATGTCCCAAACCACCCTGAAAATGTCCCAACCACCCAAAAGTGTCCCAAACCACCCCAAAAGTGTCTCCAACCACCCCAGAAATGTCCCCAACCACCCTAAAGTCTCCCCAACCACCCCAGAAATGTCCCCAACCACCCCAAAAGTGTCCCCAACCACCCAAAATGTCCCAGACCATCCTAAAAATGTCCCAAACCACCCAAAAGTCTCCCAAACCACCCCAGAAATGTCCCAAACCACCCCAAAACTGTCCCCAACCACCCCAAAAATGTCCCAAACCACCCAAAAATGTCCCCAGCCACCCAAAAGTGTCCCAAACCACCCCAAAAGTCTCCCCAACCACCCCAAAATGTCCCCAACCACCCCACAAATGCCCCCAACCACCCTAAAGTCTCCCCAACATCCCCAGAAATGCCCCAAACCACCCCAAAAATGTCCCCAACCACCCTAAAGTCTCTCCAACCACCCCAGAAATGTCCCCAACTATTCCAAAGTGTCCCAAACCACTCAAAAAATGCCCCAAACCACCCCAAAAGTGTCCCAAACCATCCCATAAATGTCCCCAACCATTCTGAAGTGTCCTCAACCACCCCAAAAGTGTCTCCAACGACCCCAAAAATGCCCCAAACCACCCCAAAACTCTCCCCAACCACCCCCAGCCTTTCCTCTGGAATCCCAGGGTTTGGGGTCTCTCATCCCAAATTTCCCTCTTTTCCCTCCTTTCCACTTTTTTTTTTTTCCCCATTTTCCTCCTCTTTGGGGCAGGCAGTGGCTCTGAGGAGTCCCTGGTGCTCCCCCCCCCCTTTCCCTGCTCCAGGGATTTTTCCTCTTTCCCTGGAAACCAAATCCAGGAGGGGATTTTGACCTCTGGAGGCTCCCAGGGCCCTCTCTGCCCTCACCTTTTGTTCTTCTGTTGGCAGAAAACTCTTTTTTTAATTATTTTTTCTTTTTTTTTTTTTTTTAAAAACTGAATCCAGAGCCCAGCAAAATTCCTTTTAAAAAGAGGAAAAAAAAAAAAAAAAAAAAAAAGAGGATTTTTTTTCCTACAATCTGGAGATGAACACAGGGAGAGATGCAGGAAATCCAGAATGAGGGGGGGGGGGGGGTGCATTTCCCAAGCCTCAATTTTTTAAAAATTTTTTAAAATATTTTTTATATTTTTTCTATATTTTTATGTTTTTTATATTTTCCTATACTTTTAATATTTTTAATATTTTTCTATATTTTACATATTTTAAGTATTTCTTATATTTTTGTATATTTTATATTGTGTATTTTTATATATTTTATACTTTTAATAATTTTAATATATTTTTATATTTTCCTATATTTTTAATATCTTTAATATCTTTATAATTTTTTATATTTTTAAATATTTTTATATTTTTATATATTTTTCTATATTTTTATTATTTTTAATATTTTTGTGTTTTTATATATTTTATATTTTTATATTTTTATAATTTTTAAACATTTTTATATTTTCCTATATTTTTAATATTTTTATATTTTTATATATTTTTCTATATTTTTAGTATTTTTAATACTTTTATATTTTTATATATTTTATATTTTTATATTTTTTATAACTTTTAAATATTTTTATATTTTCCTATATCTTTAATATTTTTAACATTTTTATATTTTCCTATATTTTTAATATTATTTTTAATATTTTTATATTTTTATATTTTTCTATATTTTTCTATAATTTCTATATTTTCATATTTTTATATTTATTTTTATATTTTTATATTTTCCTATATTTTACATATTTTAAAATACTTTTAATATTTTTCAATTTTTCTATTTTTCTATATTTTTATATTTCCCTATAATTTATATATTTTTCTATATTTTTATATTTATTTTTTATATTTTTATAATTTCCTATATTTTAGATATTTTTAAATACTTTTATTATTTTTATATTTTTATAATTTCCTATATTTCTATATTTTCCTATAACTTATATATTTTCATATTTTTATATTTATTTTTTATATTTTTATAATTTCCTCTATTTTATACATTTTTAAATATTTTTACTATTTTTCTATTTTTCTATTTTCTATAATTTTTATCTATTTTAAAACTTTTCTCTATTTTTTTATATCATTTATATTTTAACCACTTTTAGTATATTTTCTATATTTTCACATTTTTCTCTATTTTCCTATAATTTCCATATTTTCCCATATTTCCTATTTTTATTTTCTTTTTATTTTTTAACATTTCCCTTTTTTTCAACCAACCCCAGACCCCACCCAACCCCCTTTTCAACAGCCCCAAAACCCAGGAATTTTTTTCCCTTCCCCCTGAACCTGAACCCTGGGAGAGACCCAGAACCCCCAGAACGAGGCTGGGGGGGGCTGCACTTCCCAAGCCTCAACTTCCCCTTTGGAAAATCGAGAAAAAAGGGAAAAATCACCTGAAAAACCAAATTTTTTTTTCCATCTCCTCCTTCCCCGTTCCCTCGGGACGAGGCTCCTGCTCCGTCTTTTCCACCCATTTTCCCGATGTTTTTTTGCCTCCTTCCTGTGCTGGGCTTGAAGTCAACATTTCCCTTTCCAGCTTTTGTTTTTCCCCGGCACAAATTTTGGGTTTTTTTGGTTAAAAATCAAAAATTAAACATTTCCCTTCCACTTTTCCCAGGAATTTCCCCACTCCAGAGGTTCCACCCCTCAGCATTCCGGCTCCTTCCATCCTTCCCTCTCGGCTCCTTTTCCCCTTCCAGCGTCACCAACAGCTCCAAATCCCCTTCCCTCTGGGCTCTGCTTCCCTCTCTCCATCCCGGGAAGCTCCTCTCTGGATCCATCCCATTTTTTCCTCATTTTTCCTCATTTTTTCCTCATTTTTTTGGTTTTTTTTTTCCAGAGGATGCAGAAACGAGCGGAACGTTTCAACGTCCCGGTCAGCCTGGAGAGCAAAAAAGCAGCAAGGGCAGCACGGTGAGGGCAGCTCCCAACTCCTTTCCCTCCCTCAGGGATCCAGCCAAAAAAATTCCCAGCAAAATTCCCAGCCTAAAATTCCCAGAAAAAAAAAAAAAAAAAAAATTCCTTCCTTCCCCCTTTCCAACCTGGAACTCCCTTCTCCCACTTTTAATCCCTTCCCATCCTCCCAAAATCCCTCAGCTTTCCTGGAAGGCTCCAAGCTCTCCCTCAGGCTGAAGATTCCCAACTTTTTTAGCCTGGCTCCAATATTCCCAAGAATTCTTCCCCAAAAAAACTGCTCCTAAGAAACTCCCCCCAAGGAGAGGCCCCGGTTCTGACCCGGTTCTGGTTTCCTTCCCCAGGTTTGGGTTGGCCACGGTTCCGACCAAAGGTGAGGAGGAGGAAGGAGGATCCATCCCTGGAGAGACACTCCCAATGTTTCAGTATTCCCAGGAAAAAATTCCTACAAATGCTTCCCTGTGGTTTTGTCACCTCTGTCCCTTTCCCGGGAGCTCCCAGAGGGAATTTTGGGATCAGCAGGAAAGGACAAGGTGGGGTTGGACCTTTCCCAGTGTCTCCTACTGGGAGATACTGGTCAGATCTTCCCATGCTGGAAGCCTCAGGAAGTTCTGCAGGAGATTTGGGGGAATTTCCAGGAGATTTGGGGGGGAAGGGAGGAATTGGGGGAATTTTCCTCTCCTGAGGGGAGGTGGGAGCTGGGAGAAAACATCTGGGGGGCCTGGAGCTTGCTCCCTCCTGGAGCTTTTTCCCTCCTGGAGTTTTCCCCTTCCTGGAGTTTTCTCCTTCCTGGAGCTTTTTCCCTCCTGGAGTTTTCCCCTTCCTGGAGTTTTCTCCCTCCTGGAGCTTTTTCTCTCCTGGAGTTTTCTCCTTCCTGGAGCTTTTTCCCTCCTGGAGCTTTTTCCCTCCTGGAGTTTTTTCCCTCCTGGAGTTTTCCCCTTCCTGGAGTTTTCCCCTTCCTGGAATTTTCTCCTTCCTGGAGCTTTCTCCCTCCTGGAGTTTTCTCCCTCCTGGAGCTTTTTCCCTCCTGGAGTTTTCCCCTTCCTGGAGTTTTCTCCCTCCTGGAGCTTTCTCCCTCCTGGAGTTTTCCCCTTCTTGGAGTTTTCTCCCTCCTGGAGCTTTTTCTCTCCTGGAGTTTTCTCCCTCCTGGAGCTTTTTCCCTCCTGGAGTTTTCCCCTTCCTGGAGTTTTCTCCCTCCTGGAGCTTTTTCTCTCCTGGAGTTTTCTCCTTCCTGGAGCTTTTTCCCTCCTGGAGCTTTTTCCCTCCTGGAGTTTTTTCCCTCCTGGAGTTTTCCCCTTCCTGGAGTTTTCCCCTTCCTGGAATTTTCTCCTTCCTGGAGCTTTCTCCCTCCTGGAGTTTTCTCCCTCCTGGAGCTTTTTCCCTCCTGGAGTTTTCCCCTTCCTGGAGTTTTCTCCCTCCTGGAGCTTTCTCCCTCCTGGAGTTTTCCCCTTCTTGGAGTTTTCTCCCTCCTGGAGCTTTTTCTCTCCTGGAGTTTTCTCCCTCCTGGAGCTTTTTCCCTCCTGGAGTTTTCCCCTTCCTGGAGTTTTCTCCCTCCTGGAGCTTTTTCTCTCCTGGAGTTTTCTCCTTCCTGGAGCTTTTTCCCTCCTGGAGCTTTTTTCCCTCCTGGAGTTTTTTCCCTCCTGGAGTTTTCCCCTTCCTGGAGTTTTCCCCTTCCTGGAATTTTCTCCTTCCTGGAGCTTTCTCCCTCCTGGAGTTTTCTCCCTCCTGGAGCTTTTTCCCTCCTGGAGTTTTCTCCCTCCTGGAGCTTTCTCCCTCCTGGAGCTTTTTCCCTCCTGGAGTTTTCTCCCTCCTGGAGTTTTCTCCCTCCTGGAGCTTTTTCCCTCCTGGAGTTTTCTCCCTCCTGGAGTTTTCTCCTTCCTGGAGCTTCTTCCCTCCTGGAGTTTTCCCCTTCCTGGAGTTTTCTCCCTAATCCTTTTTTTTTTCTCCCCTTTTTCCAGGTCTCTCTGCAGACAGCAAACCCACGGTAAGAAACTTTATGTTTATCTTAATTTCATTTTATTTTTTTTCCCCACACACCTGATTTATTTTGATTTTTCCTTCTTTACTTTTCTTGGAGCTCTTTGGGTGGAGCTGAATCCCTCAGGATCAGGACTCAGACCCAGGACCTGTCCCCTTGACAGGTTTGAGGGTTATCCAAAGGTTTTTCCAGAGTTTTTGGGAGGTGGAGCAGCACCAGGATGAGCCCTGCAGCTCCCTGGGACACGGGAGCTCTGGAAAAATCTGGGAATAAAGCATTCCCTGTTTTTTTTTTCCAGGTGAACCTGGATAAACTGAAGGAAAGGGCTCAGAGGTTTGGGCTCAACGTCTCCTCCCTCTCCAAGAAGGTAAAAGCCTCGTCCTGCAGGGTGCTCCTGGGGTTTTGATCCCAGATCCCAAAGGCTGGGAATTAAAGCCCAGGATCTGCTCCTCCTGGCCCAGGATCCCAAAATCTTTTAGGCTGGAAGAGACTTTCAGGAGAGTGGATGGACTTGGAAATGAGTGGCCCAGGGGCAGGACTTGGTGGCCCTGCCACAGGGCTTTGTGGCCCCAGAGAGCCCCAGGGGACACACGGCTCCCAGGCTCAGTCCCCAACCACCCCAAAGTGTCCCCAACCACCCCAAAATGTCCCCAACCACCCAAAGTGTCCCCAACCACTCCAGAATGTCCCCAGCCACACAAAAGTCTCCCAAACCACCCCAAAATTGTCCCAACCACCCCAGAAATGTCCCCAACCACCCAAAAGTGTCCCAACTACTCCAGAAACATCCCCAACCACCCCAAAAATGTCCCAGCCACCCCAAAAATGTCCCCAACCATTCTAAAGTGTCCCCAAACCACCCCAGAAATGTCCCACAACCACCCAAAAATGTCTCCAACCACCCCAAAAATGTCCCCAACCATTCTAAAGTGTCCCAAACCACCCCAAAATTGTCCCAACCACCCCAAAAGTGTCCCAAATGATGCCAGAAACGTCTCCAACCACCCCAAAGTGTCCCCAACCACCCAAAATTGTCCCAAACCACCCAGAAATGTCCCCAACCACCCCAAAAGTGTCCCCAACCATTCTAAAGTGTCCTCAACCACCCCAAAATTGTCCCAACCACCCCAAGTGTCCCCAACCACCCCAAAAGTGTCCCAAACCACCCCAAAAATGTCCCAGACCATCCCAAAGTGTCCCAAACCACCCCAAAATTGTCCCCAACCACCACAGAAATGTCCCAAACCACCCCAAAAGTCTCCCCAACCACCCATAGTGTCCCAAATGATGCCAGAAATGTCTCCAACCACCCCAAACTGTCCCCAAACCACCCCAAAAGTGTCCCAAACCACCACAGAAATGTCCCAAACCACCCCTAAAGTCTTCCCAACCACCCAAAAGTGTCCCAAACCATCCCAAAAATGTCCCCAACCACCCCAGAAATCTCCCCAACCACCCCAAAAATGTCCCCAACCATTCTAAAGTGTCTCCAACCACCCCTAAAGTGTCCCAAACCATCCCAAAAATGTCCCCAACCATTCTTAAGTGTCCAAACCACCCCAAAATTGTCCCAAGCACCACAAAAGTGTCCCCAATCACCTTAAAGTGTCACCAACCACCCCAAAATTGTCCCAAACCACCCCAGAAATCTCCCCAACCAACCCAAAAGTGTCCCCAACCACCACAGAAATGTCCCAAACCACCCCTAAAGTCTCCTCAACCACCCAAAAGTGTCCCAAACCACCCCAGAATGTCCCCAACCACCCCAAAGTGTCCCCAACCACCCCAAAAGTGTCCCAAACCACCCCAGAAATGTCCCCAACCACCCCAAAGTGTCCCAAACCATCCCAAAAATGTCCCCAACCATTCTAAAGTGTCCCAAATCACCCCAAAATTGTCCCAACCACCCCAAAAGTCTCCCCAACCACCCCAAAGTGTCCCAAATGATGCCAGAAATGTCTCCAACCACCCCAAACTGTCCCCAAACCACCCAAAGTGTCCCAAACCACCAAAGAAATCTCCCCAACCACCCAAAAATGTCCCCAACCACCCCAAAAGTTTCCCAAACCACCCCAGAAATGTCCCCAACCACCCCAAAAATGTCCCAAACCACCCCAGAAATGTCCCAAACCACCCCAAAAGTCTCCCCAACCACCCCAAAGTGTCCCAAATGATGCTAGAAATCTCCCCAACCACCCCAAAAGTTTCCCAAACCACCCAGAAATGTCCCCAACTACCCCAAAAGTGTCCCCAACCATTCTTAAGTGTCCTCAACCACCCCAAAAATGTCCCAGCCACACCCAAAGTGTCCCCAACCACCCCAAAATTGTCCCAACCACCCCAAAGTGTCCCAAATGATGCCAGAAATGTCCCCAACCACCCCAGAAATGTCCCAAACCACCCCAAAAGTGTCCCCAACCATTCTAAAGTGTCCTCAACCACCCCAAGATTGACCCAACCACCCCAAAAGTGTCCCAAACCACCCCAGAAATGTCCCAAACCACCCAGAAATGTCCCAAACCATCCCAAAAATGTCCCCAACCATTCTGAAGTGTCCCCAACCACCCCAAAAATGTCCCAAACCACCCCAAAGTGTCCCAAACCACCCCAAAATTGTCCCAAACCACCCCAAAATTGTCCCCAACCACTCCAAAAATGTCCCAACCACCCCAGAAATGTCCCAAACCACCCCAAAAGTCTCCCCCAACCACCCCAAAGTGTCCCAAATGATGCCAGAAATGTCTCCAACCACCCCAAAGTGTCCCAAACCACCCCAGAAATGTCCCCAACTACCCCAGAAGTGTCCCCAGCCACCCCAAAAATGTCCCCAACCATTCTAAAATGTCCCAAACCACCCCAAAAGTGTCCCCAACCATTCTTAAGTGTCCCCAGCCACCCCAAAGTGTCCCCAACCACCCCTAAAGTGTCCCCAACCACCCCAAAAATGTCCCAGACCATCCCAAAGTGTCCCAAATGATGCCAGAAATGTCCCAACCACCCCAAACTGTCCCCAAACCACCCCAAACTGTCCCAAAACCCCCCCAAAAGCCTCCAAGGTGCCACCTCTCCTGCCCGGGAGGAGTTAAATGTTTGAAAGCAAATTAATTCCAGCTTCCTCCTCCTGTTAATTCCTGTTAATGGGAACGTGGGGGAGCTGCTGGCCCAGGCTCAGCTGGCAGGTGACATTGGGGTGGCCTTGGCTGGGAGCAGGGTCAGGGCCAGCAGCAAAGTCCCTGGGGACAAACCAGGGAGGGGAAAACAATTCCTTGAATTGTTCAGCTCCCAGCGAGCCTGGAATGAGGAATTTTCTCTCCCAGAAGGGGGGGGAATTTTCTCTCCCTCCCCCTCTGCCCCTTCCCTGAGGGGGAGGGGAAAAAGGGGAAAAAAATTGGGCACCTGCCCCTTGTCCCCAAAACCTCTGCCATTTGCTGTCCCTTGAAGTGGGGGCTCCAGCTGGGGGTCCCCAAATGTGATTTTTAATTTTTTTTTGGTTTTTTGGGTTTTTTTCCCTCCCAAATTCCCAAATTCCCAAATTCCCAAAAAGCTGGGGGTCCCCAAATGTGATTTTTAATTTTTTTTTTTTGGTTTTTTGGGTTTTTTTTCCCCCCCAAAATTCGCCAAATTCCAAAAAGCTGGGGGTCCCCAAATGTGATTTTTAATTTTTTTTGGTTTTTATTCCCCCCAAAATTCCCAAATTCTGCTTCTCTGCTGGAGCCTCAGCCCTCCCTGGTTTTGGGGTTTTTTTTTTTTTTCCCCCCACTTTTTGGGCTGCATCACCCGTGGGAGAGGGAAGAGAATTCCTGGGTCTAAAAACAGCTGCTTTGGGTGATTTTTATTGGGGTTTTTTTTTAGGATTTTAAGGATTTTTGGAGTTGGGTGGTGGGAAGTGAGGTTGTTCCTCCCCTCACTGCCCCCCAGCCCCTGGGATAGGGCCCCAAGGGCTCTGTGGGGTCCCCCAGGGCTTTGTGGGGTCCCCAAGGGCTTTGTGGGGTCCCCAAGGGCTCTGTGGGGTCCCCAGGTTTTTTTTTTTTTTCTGGGTTTTTTTTGTTTTGTTTTTTGTGGGATTTTTTTGTTTTCCTTTTTGTTTTTTAATTGTTTTATTTTTAAATTTTAATCCAAACCCCAAACTCTCAGTGGGGATTTCAGGATTGCCCACACACCCCACAGAAATCCTTTTTCTCTTCTCCATCCCCCTTTTTTTATTACAATTTTTTTTTTTTTGGTTGTTTTTTTTTATTTTTTTTATTACTTATTTTTATTTTTTAAAAACTTTCACCCAAACCCCAAAACCATCAGTGGGAATTTCAGGCTGAAATTAAAAAAAATTGGATTCCCCACACCCCACACCCCACACCAACCCCTTTTCTCTTCTCCACCCCCCTTTTTTATTCTGATTTTTGGGGCTTTTTTAATTTTATTTTTTATTTTCATTTTAATACCAACTCCAAACTCTCACTGAGGCTCTAAACAACCACAAAGGGACCAACCCCACCTCTACCAGGGCTGGAAAATCCCCCTGGGACCCTCAGCACCCATCTCCTCATCCCAGGGGTGGGTGCTGGATGCTTCCAGGGTCGAGCTGGGATGGGGGAGGAATTTTCCTGATTTTTTTTATTTTTTTTCCATGAATCCAAAGCTGTCAGGGAGCAGCTGTCAGGGAGCCTGGATCATTAGGGCTCTGTTGATTTAGGAGGAGGGCTCAGAGCTGCCCCCAAAAAAATAAATAAACCTCTGGCTGGTTCCCAACCTTCCCCAGGACCTTCCCACCTCCTTTTTTTTTTAAAGGCACAAGGAATTTTTTTTTTCCAAAGTGGCTTCAGGGCCATCCCCCCCCCTTTTTGGGTTGGGTTTTTAAAGCTTGATGGCCCTGGGGTTCTGGGTTTTTTTGGGGTTTTTTTTTTTGTGTCTTTGTCCCCCCCCCCCAAACCCCTCCTGGCTTTGTTCACATCCCAGAAAAATTGGGTTTTTCTCCCTGAAAGTTGGAATCAGCCCTGGTTGGAGTAGGGACCCCCCCCCCAGGGTGGAGCTGAATCCCTCATCCCCCTCCCTGGCACCTGGGGGGGGGTTTGGGGGGGGTTCAAAGTTTTGCTCTTGGGGTGATGGAAAAATGAGGATTTGTGGGGAGGGGGTCTGGGGGGGGTTTGGGGCACCCAGGGGAGTTTGGGGCACCCAGAGGGGGGGTTGTGGCACCCAAGGGGGGGTTTGGGGCACCCTGGGGGAATTTGGGCACCCAGAGGGGGTTTGGGGCACGGCACCCAGAGGGGGTTTGGGGCACCCAGGGGGAATCTGGGGCACCCAGGGGGGGTTTTGGGCACCCAGAGGGGGTTTGGGGCACCCTGGGGGAATCTGGGGCACCCAGAGGGGGTTTGGGGCACCCAAGGGGGTTTGGGGCACCCAGAGGGGGTTTGGGGCACCCTGGGGGAGTTGGGGCACCCAAGGGGGGGGATTGGGGCACCCTGGGGGAATCTGGGGCACCCAGAGGGGGTTTGGGGCACCCAAGGGGGTTTGGGGCACCCAGAGGGGGTTTGGGGCACCCTGGGGGAATCTGGGGCACCCAGGGGGAGTTGGGGCACCCAGAGGGGGTTTGGGGCACCCAGAGGGGGGGTTGTGGCACCCAGGGAGGGTTTGGGGCACCCAGAGGGGGTTTGGGGCACCCTGGGGGAATTTGGGGCACCCAGGGGGAGTTGGGGCACCCAGAGGGGGTTTGGGGCACCCAGAGGGGGTTTGGGGCACCCAGAGGGGGGGTTGTGGCACCCAGGGGGGGTTTGGGGCACCCAGGGAGGGTTTGGGGCACCCTGGGGGGTTTGGGGCACCCAGGGGGGGTTTGGGGCACCCAGAGGGGGTTTGGGGCACCCAAGGGGGTTTGGGGCACCCAGGGGGGGTTTGTGGCACCCAGGGGGGGTCAGGGCACCCTGGGGAGTTTGGGGCATCCTGGGGGGGATTGTGGCACCCTGGGGGGGTTTGGGCCACCCAAGGGGGGGGATTGGGGCACCCTGGGGGAATTTGGGGCACCCAGGGGGGGGATTGGCACCCAGGGGAGTTTGAGGCACCCAGGAGGGGGGTTGTGGCACCCTGGGGGGGGTCAACCAACCAACGTGGTGCCCTGGGTGCTGGTGACACTGGTGAGGACCCCAGTGGGTGGCTCTGTCCTTGGTGTCCTGGAGGTCACCCCCTGGCTGGGTGACAAGGTGACAGTGCCACCACAGCCACCTCTGGGTGACACCCCCGTGGTTTGTGGCCTCCAGCTCCATCCCCTGCAGGGTTGGGCTGCTCCAGGGCTCTCCTTTTCCTGCTCCAGGTGACAGGATTGTCACCTCCTCCAGGTGTCACCTCCTGTCCCCCAGCCCCGGGGGAAGGAGCCAGGAGCAGAGGGGAAGGGGGGACACAGCAGAGCCTTTCCCTGCCTCTCAGTGTCCCCAAGCTTCAGCAGGGACTCTGGTGGCTCTGGGGGGACAATGCCACCACCAACCCCCCCCATCTGGGGCCTTTTTTTGGGGCAGAGTGAGGAAGATGAGAAGCTGAAGAAGAGGAAGGAGAGGTTTGGCATCATCACCAGTTCAGCTGGGGCCGGAGCCACAGAAGACACAGAGGTAAAACCTGGGGACAGTGACAGCCCCGGGGAGGAGGTGACATCCTGGGGAGGGGGAGGTCACTGCTGCTCTGCTCCAGAGCTTCTCCCACTTCCCCTTTGGAATTGGCTCCATCTCAGCTCCCAAATCCCCCCCTCTGCAGCACCAGAGCCCCAGGATCCCTCGGGATCAGGAGGTTGGAGCTGCTCTCCCTGCTCCCAGCTCCTTTCCCTTTGCTCTGTCCCCTCCAGCTTGGGCTCAGCTTTTCCAGTTCCCACCTCCTGGGGCAGTTCCCTGCTCTTTTCTCTCCTTTTCCTCCTCTTTCCCCCTTTCCTCCTCTTTTCTTTTCCTCCTCTTTTCTTTTCCTCCTCTTTTCTTTTCCTCCTCTTTTCTTTTCCTCCTCTTTTCTTTTCCTCCTCTTTTCTTTTCCTCCTCTTTCCCTTTTTCCTGTCTTTCCTTTTCCCCATCTTTCCTTTTCATCCTCTTTTTCTTCCTCCTCTTTCCCTTTTCCTCCTCTTTCCCTTTTCCTCCTCTTTCCTTTTCCTCCTCTTTCCTTTTCCTCCTCTTTCCTTTTCCTCCTCTTTCCTTTTCCCCCTCTTTCCTTTCCATCCTCTTTCTCTTCCTCCTCTTTCCCTTTTCTTCCTCTTTCCTGTCCTTTTCTTCCTCTTTCCTGTCCTTTTCCTCCTCTTTCCCCTTTTCCTCCTCTTTCCTTTTCCTCCTTTCCTTTTCCTCCTCTTTCCCCTTTTCCTCCTCTTTCCCTTTTCCTCCTCTTTCCCTTTTCCTCCTCTTTTCTTTTCCTCCTCTTTCCTTTTCTCCCTCTTTCCTTTTCCATCTTTCCTTTTCCTCCTCTTTCCTTTCCATCCTCTTTCTCTTCCTCCTCTTTCCCTTTTCTTCCTCTTTCCTGTCCTTTTCTTCCTCTTTCCTGTCCTTTTCCTCCTCTTTCCCTTTTTCCTGTCTTTCCTTTTCCCCATCTTTCCTTTTCCTCCTCTTTCCTTTTCCTCCTCTTTCCTTTTCCCCCTCTTTCCTTTCCATCCTCTTTCTCTTCCTCCTCTTTCCCTTTTCTTCCTCTTTCCTGTCCTTTTCCTCCTCTTTCCCCTTTTCCTTCTCTTTCCTTTTCCTCCTCTTTCCCTTTTCCTCCTCTTTTCTTTTCCTCCTCTTTCCTTTTCTCCCTCTTTCCTTTTCCATCTTTCCTTTTCCTCCTCTTTCCCTTTTCCTCCTCTTTCCTTTTCCTCCTCTTTCCTTTTCCCCCTCTTTCTCTTCCTCCTCTTTCCTTTTCCTCCCCTTTCCCCTTCTTTCCCAGCTCCTGCTTTTGCTCAGGACACAAACACAGAGGGGATGAGGACAAAGTCACCCCTGGGCTGGGGACAAAAGGGACCCCCCTGGGCTTGGAGGGGGGAGGGTTTGGGAATGTTGGGATTGGGGTTGGGAAATGTTGGGATTGGGGTTGGGAAATTCCCTCCCCCTCAGGGAGCAGAGGAGCAGGGGGGGGTTGGTTGGATCCTCTGAGGGGGGCTTTGCTTTTCTTGGGATCTCTGGGGGGTTTCTTTGGGATTAGCAGCATTCCCAGCTTCCTCCTGGCATTCCCAGCCTCTTCCCTGTCTTCCCAGCCTCCTTCCAGTGTTCCCAGTCTTCTCCCAATGTTCCCGGCCTTCTCCCAGTCTTCCCAGTCTTCCCAGCCTCCTCCCAGCCTCCTCCCAGCCTCCTCCCAGCCTCCTCCCAGTCTTTTCCCAGTCTTTTCCCAGTCTTTTCCCAGTCCTCTTCCAGTTCTCTCCCAGTCCTCTCCCAGTCTTTCCAGCCTCCTCCCAGCCTTCTCCCAATGTTCCCAGTCTTTTCCCAGTCTTCCCAGTCCTCTCCCAGTCTTCCCAGCCTTCTCCCAGCCTCCTCCCAGCCTTCTCCCAATGTTCCCAGCCTTTTCCCAGTCTTCCCAGTCCTCTCCCAGTCTTCCCAGCCTTCTCCCAGCCTCCTCCCAGTCTTCCCAGCCTCCTCCCAGTCCTCTCCCAGTGTTCCCAGCCTTTTCCCAGTCTTCCCAGTCCTCTCCCAGTCCTCTCCCAGTCCTCTCCCAGTCTTCCCAGCCTCCTCCCAGCCTCCTCCCAGTTTTCCAGCCTCCTCCCAGCCTTCTCCCAATGTTCCCAGCCTTTTCCCAGTCTTCCCAGTCCTCTCCCAGTCTTCCCAGCCTTCTCCAAGCAGGGGAGAACGAGCCCCTCCTCAGAGGGGGCTGTGGGGGGGGGGGTGTGGGGGGGGACTCGATGCTTTTCCTTCAGGTCACTGGGAGATTGTGCCTGGAACAAAAAGCTCTTTTTTTTTTTTCTTTTTTTTTTGCTGCCTTGTTTCTTTTTTTTTTTTTTGCTGCCATTGTGTGCACTCAACTGCACCTTTTCCCCAGAGATTCCTGATTAGGGGCTTCTATTGCCCCCCGGGCTATTTATCCTGCTAAAAATTAAGATTTATACAGCTTAGAGGGAAATCTGGGCGAGGCAAGAGTATATTTAATGTCTTTTAGTGTCCCTCTCACCTTCCCCATGAATAGGGCAGTGTTAACCCTTTGCCCTTTTCCATTTCCCACCTCCCCACTGCCTGGAAGCCTTTCCAGCCTCTCAAGTCCCCATTGTTCCCAGCTCAGCCCCTTTGTAGCTCCAGCAGCAGCTCTGGGGGGGGCTCAGCCTCTCAGGATTCCCACTCTGGGAATATTTTGGGGTTTTTCTTTGTCCCCAAGTCAGAAGGAAAAAATAATAAAAAAAAAAAATCGCAGCGCCGAGCTGACACGAGGGACCCCAAATTGTTATTACTGACCCCAAATCGGTCCCGTGCAGGGATGCCCAGGATTTTGTTGATTTGTTGTTTGGGGTTTTGGGGTTTTTTTTTTTTGTGGGTTTGATTGTGATTTTAAAAAAAAATTTCTTCTCCTCTGCAGGCAAAGAAGAGGAAACGAGCAGAACGCTTCGGGATCGTCTGACACCCATCCCACAGCTCAGCCCCCCCCTGCCCCCCACTTTCTCTCCTTCCCCCCACTCTTTCTTTAGGTTTTAGTGAATGGGTAGAGAAGGAAAAAAAAAAACCCAAGTTTTAGGATTGTCCTACTTGTTTCCCTTTTGAAGTTACAGAGGTTAAAAAAAAAAAAACAAAAAAAAAAAAAACACGAAGAAAATCGGAGTGAAAAAAAAAAATGGGACCCGGGTGCCCCCCACCCCCCAACTGCTGGGGGGTCACTGGCAGAACCTGGGAATGAGATCCCAAGGAAGGGAAAAGGTGGAGGAAAAGAGGTGGAATAGGGTCTGGCTTCAGCTCTGGGGTTGTCCCCTCCTCTCCTCCTCCTCCTCCTCCCTCTGCAAACAGCTCCGAGCTCTGGGGGGTGAGGATGAGGCTGCTCCAGGGATCTCAGGGCAGTTCCTGGGATTTCAGGGCAGTTCCAGGGATCTCAGGGCTGCTCCAGGGATCTCGGGGCAGTTCCTGGGATTTCAGGGCAGTTCCTGGGATTTCAGGGCAGTTCCAGGAGTCTCAGGGCTGCTCCAGGGGCCTCAGGGCAGTTCCTGGGATTTCAGGGCAACTCCTGGGATCTCAGGGCAGTTCCTGGGATTTCAGGGCAGCTCCAGGGATCTCAGGGCAACTCCTGGGATCTCAGGGCTGCTCCAGGGATTTCAGGGCAGCTCCAGGGATCTCAGGGCAGTTCCTGGGATTTCAGGGCAACTCCTGGGATTTCAGGGCTGCTCCAGGGATTTCAGGGCTGCTCCAGGGATTTCAGGGCAGCTCCAGGGATTTCAGGGCAACTCCTGGGATTTCAGGGCTGCTCCAGGGATTTCAGGGCAACTCCTGGGATTTCAGGGCAGCTCCAGGGATTTCAGGGCAACTCCTGGGATTTCAGGGCTGCTCCAGGGATTTCAGGGCAGCTCCAGGGATCTCAGGGCAGTTCCTGGGATTTCAGGGCAACTCCTGGGATTTCAGAGCAGTTCCAGGGATCTCAGGGCTGCTCCAGGGATCTCAGGGCAGTTCCTGGGATTTCAGGGCTGCTCCAGGGATCTCAGGGCAACTCCTGGGATCTCAGGGCTGCTCCAGGGGTCTCAGGGCAGTTCCAGGGATCTCAGGGCAGCTCCAGCTCTGCCTCCAGGACAGGATTCCCCCCTCTGCCACCTCAGCCCTGCCCCTGGTGCTGGAATCACCAAAATGTTGGGCTGGATCCAAGGGGTTTGGGCTCCCGTGGGTGTCCCCCCCCCCCCACTCTGTCCTTCTGCCCACCCAGGTTTGGGGGAGCCCAAATCCCAGGAATCTCAGTTTGGGCCAAATCCTGAAACCTTTTTGTGCTCCACACTCCAAGTCCCAGCGAGCAGCCCCAAGGGGGGGGGGGGGGAGGGGTGAGGGGGGGGCACAGTTCACCCTGGTTCTGAACAAGCAATATTGAGAGATTTTGTACCAAAGCTGTGCTCCTCCAAACCCCCCCCCGGGGGGCTCAGCACCCCCTGGAATGTTTCTCCCCCTCCCCACAGAGCAGGGGGGGGGATTTGGGGGGGGGGGTCCAGGCTGCAGCACAGCTCAGGGGGTGCTGAGTGGAAGCTCCCTCCTGGTGTGATGGGAAAATGTTATTTGGGTTTTATTTGTCTGGTTTGTTTTCTGGGTTTGTTTTTTTTTTTTTGGGGGGGGGGGGTGGTGTTTGTTGTTGGTTGTTGCTTTTTTTTTTTTTTGGATGTTGGATTTTGTAAGATGTTTTGGTTTGGTTTTGTTTTGGTTTTTTTTTTTTTTTCTATTTGGCTCTGGCTCTTGCCTGGTTCTTGCCTTGGCAGGGGCCCTGCTTGTGCCGTTCCTTCTCCCTTTCATAATAAAAAAAAAATCCTTCTCCGAGGCAACTCCCGGGTTCTGTCACCACCCGGGGCCCTTCCCCATTTCCCTCCCAGTTTTCCTTCAGCTCCCGGACCCCCAGTTTGAGGGGGGGGGGAGGGGGGGTCGTGTCCCAGCCCCTTCCCAGCTGCATCTCCCCCTCCCTCCCTGGGTCGGTTCCCTCTGCCCAGGGGGGATCCTGGGCTGAGTTTGGTTGGAAAAGACCTTTGGGATCATCGACTCCAAACCTGGGGGTGACGAGCTCCTCCCTGGGGTTTGTTTTTTTTTTTTTAATTTATTTGAGGACTCAACACCCCCCCCCACCCCCCCCCCCCTTTTCCCCAATCCCCCTCCCCTCCCGCTGCCCGTTACGACTCCACCTGATTTATTTTTCCTCTCGGAGCCGGGGGCTGCTCGTGACTAATTTGGGATGAATAGAGGGAGAAAAAAAAAGCGGCGGGGGCCCAATGAGCGGGGGAAAGTGTGGGAAAGGAGAGGGAAGAAAGGGAGAGGCCGGGGAGAGGCGGCGTGAGAGCCGGGAGGGCCCGAGAGGTCCCCAAATGCAGCATGAAGCCACTTGTCACCTCCCGGCTGGACGGGACCGGAGCTCAGGCCCGGGGGGGACACGGGAGAGGGAGAAACGGGGGGGTTGGCACAAGGGGGTGAGGTCCTGGGGACAAACGGGAGCTCCGGTGACAGCTCCGTGTCCCGGCAGCCGCTTTGTGCCCGGGAAATGGATTCGGTTCGGGTTGATCGGAATTGGAGAGGTGGGAAAGGGGGAGGGGGACGGGGGGGGCAGCACCGAGACCCCACCCTGCCCTGGGTCCTGTCCCGGTGGTCGGTGGCTGTGTCACCGGGGGGAGGTGACTCCCAGGGGGACACGGGGACACCTCAGCCTTGGGGACACCGCACCCCTGGGGACACTGGGGATACCTCAGCCTTGGGGACACTGGGGATACCTCAGCCTTGGGGACACGGGGACACCTCACCCTTTGGGGACACTGGGGACATCTCACCCACGGGGACACTGCACCCCTGGGGACATGGGGACACCTCACCCTTGGGGACACCTCACCCTGGGGACATGGGGACACCTCACCCTGGGGGACACCTCAGCCTTGGGGACACTGGGGATACCTCACCCTTTGGGGACACCTCACCCATGGGGACACTGGGGACACCTCACCCATGGGGACACTGGGGACACCTCACCCTGGGGGACACCTCACCCTGGATCCTGGCAGCCTTGGGGAATCTTCTGGCTGGAGCAAAACCCCATCCCCACGGCATGGGGTCGGAGCGGTGGCACTGCCCGGGGGGGGGACACACACTGAGTTTGTCCCCAGGGAGCCTTTTCCTCCGGCTCTGGGATCCTGGCCCCGGCTCCGGCGCCTTCCCGGCCCAGTGGATCCCGGCCAAGCTCCCGTCGATGGTTTAATTACTGGGAACGACGGCAGCGGGCAAGGTCCGGGGGGCCGCCGCATGTCACCGAGCAGCTGTGGGTGGTCGCCCGCATGTCCCTGTCCTAATTTGTGTGTGTGTGTGTGTGTCCCCCTCCTTCAAGCCCTGCCCTTGGGTCTCTGAATTAGGTCACCCGATGGCCGGGGGGGAGCTGGGATGTGGGGTGCAGCCTCGGGGGGAGACGTGAGCAGAACAAAAGCAACCGCTCGTTAAACTCCTGACATCGGCAGCAAACAAACAAAACCCCGGGAACCTCCGGGGGGGGGTGGCAGAGCTGGGACCCCCCCCTTGGAGGGGACCCCGTGGCCCTCAGGGACGGTGGGCAACGGGGGGGCACTGGGGGAACCAGGGCTGGGGCAGGGTGGAGGGGTCTCACGTCGTGTTCCCCCCCCGGGGCTGTTTCGCTGCCGTCCTGAGGGTCCCCGGACTTTTTATCCGCTGGGAAGTTGAGTCTGGAGGCGGCTCCTCCCTTCTCCCTGACCACGCCGGGACCTTGGTGGCCCCGGGAATGGGGCAGGGGGGCTCTGGGATGGGACGGGAGGGAGGGGTGCGGGGTGGGATGGGGGTGGTGGGGGAGGAGGAGCCCCCGAGCGTGTCCCGGAGAACCTCGGCAGGAGGACAGAGCCGGGACACGGCCAATGTCCTCGGAACCACGGGACACGGCTGAACCCAGCGGGGGAGAGAGGGGCGGGGGGAGGCTCCGTGGTGTGTCCGCTCCTCGCCTGGGCCGGAACATCCTCGTGGGGCAGTGACCCCGCGCTGCCCACCCTGTCCCCTCCGCAGGGACCCTCTGGCCCCCCCCCTGTCCCCTCCCCGCCCCGGCTGTAATTAGCTGCGACATTCCCGGCATAGCTCCAGCCCCTAATGAGGCTCCATAAAGCTGCCCCCGAGCCGGCTCCGGCCCTTGGGGCCACTTGTAAAGTTGGGCTGTACAGCGGGGGGGCTGGGAGGAAGCGAGGGGGGGGGGGGCTGGGGGGGTTGGGAGGGCTGGGGGCTCCCACCCTGGGGGGGGGGGGGGGGGGAAAGGGGCTCTCTCCGTCTCCTGGAGCCGGTGGTCTCGTGCAGGGTGTCCCTGTCCCACAGCTCCATCCCTGTCCTGTGTCTCCATCCCCTCCTCAGGATCAACCCCCCCCCCCCCCCCGGCTTTGCTTCACCCCCCCCGGTGGCTCTTGGGGGGACA
This sequence comes from Heliangelus exortis, assembly GCF_036169615.1. Taxonomy (NCBI): domain Eukaryota; kingdom Metazoa; phylum Chordata; class Aves; order Apodiformes; family Trochilidae; genus Heliangelus; species Heliangelus exortis. Next base: position 1,375,927 of record NC_092452.1, on the reverse strand, counting down.
TTTCCCCCCCCCCTCCCCCAGGGTTTGAATGGATTTGGGGCGGTTGTGGGGTTTGCTCAGCCCCTGGGATGAAGCGGGGTTGGGTCTGGGGTGTTCCGAAGGGGTTCGGAGAGGAGGGGGCTGCGGTTTGGTCCCAGCTGGGAGATAAAACCCGGGCATGGCCTCGGCCGCGAGTGGCTCCGGGCCCGGGGGTGGGGGGGGTGGAAAGGGAGGGGGGGGATTCTGTCCCCACTTATCCGCGGTGCGTGGGAGCGTGGGAAAAATGAGAAACATCAGGAAACGATTCCCGGGCGGGGGGGGGGGACGGGACAGCGGGAGGGGGGGGGGATGCCGCGATGTGGGGACCCAGCGAGGCCGAGGGACCCTCCGGGAGAAGCCCCCGAGGAGCTGCAGGACCCACGAACCGAACCGAACGCCTTTGCCAGTCGTTTCCCCCCCCCTTTTCCCCCCTGTTTTTTCCTTCCTTTTCGTGGGGCTACATAAATTCTTTATTGTACAAAAAGTCTAAAAAAAAGCCTCCCTGGGGCAGGGGATGGTGACACCGATCTCGGGGTTCCAGACCAAGTGGCATTTGTACAACACGAGGCCCCGGGACCCCCCCTGACCCTTCCCCTTTCCTCAGTTCGGTTCAGGACCACGAGTGGCCCCGGTCCTGAGTCTCCCGTGTCTCCCACCCCACTCCCACTCTGCAGGTGCTGACGCTGCCCAAGCTCCTGGGTTGTTTGGTTTGTTTTTTGTTTTCTTCGTCTTTGAAACAGTGGGGTTTTCTTAAAAAAAAAAAAAAAAAAAAGATTTATTTTTTAACTTTTTATTTTTGCTGTTCAAGTGCTGTGTTTGCTCACGCGATCGAACCCCCACCCCCACCCATCCGTGGCCCTTTCGGTGCGATTTGGACCCACTGCCTCCCTGCCCGCCCACCCCCCCCAGATCCACCCCCCCCCGACCGACAGAACGAGGAACAAAACAACGAACAAACGAACAGAAAAAAGAACCTAAGACGTTACGCACAGGACCAATACACCGGTAAATAATAATAATAATAATTAATAATAATAATAATTAATAATAATAATATACTGAAGGGGCTGCCCCCCCCCCCCCCACATCTCCCTCGCCTGCCTGGGAACCCCGTGGGGACCAATTAGCCCAGGGCACTGATCCCAGTTGGGGGCTGTGGTCCCAGTACTGGGGTGGCCCCGTCCTTTCTTCAGCGCCAGCTCCTGTACCCCCCCCCCCCGCCCGGGGTTTTGGGGTGCTGGGCTGTGGGTTTGGGGGGGCTCCACGGCCCCCACAGTGCCAGGGATGGACGGGAAGGCTGAACCCCCCGGGCTGCGGCCCCCGCGGCGGCTGCTGCTACCCCGGCAAGGGGGGGGACGGTGCCTTTCGGGGGACAGTGGCCACGTCCCGGGTCGGGGGGAGCGAGCGAGCCCTTTCCAAGTCCCTTCCCAACCATTTCTGGCTCTTTCCTGGCGTGGGGCTCCGCTCCCGGTGGTGGCAGTGCCGTGCCCGGTGGTGGCGGTGCCATACCCGGTGGTGGCGGGTGCCGTGCCCGGGCCTGCTGGAGGACGCAGCCCTCCCCGAAAATCACTGTGGGGGGCACGGAGAGGGGGTGCCCTGCCTGTCACTGCGGAGCCACCATTGGCAACCGCCGGGCTGGTGGCATCGGTCACGGTGACAAAACCCCGGCGGTGTCGGGAGCCCGGCACGGGGGGGCCCTAAGTGCTTCGGCGCCCGGGGCTCGGGGTGTCCGGGGCTCGGGGTGGCCTCGTCCTTGTAAGCGCTTCGGGCCCCGCGGAGCCGGGGACAAGTGCTAAACATCCCGGTGACCCCCCGGCTCTGCCCCCGCCGCCCGGCACCGTCCCTAAGTGCTGCTCGGGGTGGGGAGGTACCGGGCTGGCCCGGCCCTGGCCTTGGGCTCGTTTTCCCCGCCGGGTTCCGGCACTTCTGGAGCGGGCGAAGGGCGATGGGGCCGCGCCCCCCCCCTCCCCGGTTGGAGCCCCCCCGGCACCCTCGGGATAAGTGCTGGGGCCGGGGGCCGAGGGGCTCCCCCGGGGCCGGTTCCACCCCGGTGCCAAGGACAGGACCCAGCACCCTCTCCGGGTGGGAACCGCCGGAGCCCCCGGAGCCCCCGGGGCGACCGAACCCTTGGGAAACCGGAGCCTTTTCTCACGCGAAAAATCATCCAAGCGCCGAGGGCAAATCTGCCGCGTAAGCGGAATTTCTCCCCGGCCGGAACCTCCGTCCAGTCCGGGCCGGTGTCGCCTCCAGATAACCCCGGGGCTGCGGCTGACCCCCTCCCACCGGAGACCCCCCCGAGCCGCCCTCTCCTCCGGCCACCCCCGGGGTGCCAGGGTCAGCACCGGGACGGGCATCCCCCTCCTGCTGGTGGTACTGGGATGGGCATCCCCCTCCTGCTGGTGGTACTGGGATGGGCATCCCTCTCCTGCTGGTGGTACTGGGATGGGCATCCCCCTCCTGCTGGTGGTACTGGGATGGGCATCCCCCTCCTGCTGGTGGTACTGGGATGGGCATCCCCCTCCTGCTGGTGGTACTGGGATGGGCATCCCCCTCCTGCTGGTGGTACTGGGATGGACATCCCCCTCCTGCTGGTGGTACTGGGATGGGCATCCCCCTCCTGCTGGTGGTACTGGGATGGACATCCCCCTCCTGCTGGTGGTACTGGGATGGGCATCCCCCTCCTGCTGGTGGTACTGGGATGGGCATCCCCCTCCTGCTGGTGGTACTGGGATGGGCATCCCCCTCCTGCTGGTGGTACTGGGATGGGCATCCCCCTCCTGCTGGTGGTACTGGGATGGGCATCCCCCTCCTGCTGGCAGTGCCAGGGACAGATCCAAAGCTTGGGCAGCAGCTCCAGTCCCCTGAAGCCGTCTGTGCCGTGGGGTGGAGGTGGGGATGCTGGTGGTGGTGCTGGTGGGATACTGGTGAGATGCTGGTGAGATGCTGGTGGTGGTGCTGGCACTGGTGGGATACTGGTGGTGGTGGTGGTACTGGTGGAATGCTGGTGCAATACTGGTGAGATGCTGGTGGTGGTACTGGTGGGATACTGGTGGGATGCTGGTGGTGATGCTGGTGGGATACTGGTGGGATGCTGGTGGTGATGCTGGTGGGATGCTGGTGGTGGTGATGCTGGTGGGATGCTGGTGGTGGTGGTACTGGTGGGATGCTGGTAGGATACTGGTGGTGATGCTGGTGGGATGCTGGTGGTACTGGTGAGCTGCTGGCGGTGCCGGCTGCCCCGAGGGGGCTCCGGGCTGAAGCAGCCCCTCCCGGGGTGTCCCCACCTTCGGGTCATGGGTGCTGAGCTGGTGGCAGCAGCGTGCCGGGGGGGCTGAGGGCGAGCGGGGGCTTCCTGCGGCAAAGCGCTGGCCAGGAGGGTGAGGAATAAATAAATAAATTAACGAAGGGAGACGGATCCCTCCCGGGCCGGAGCTGCCGCCGGCGCTGGCCCGGCCCCTCCCGGGGGTCTCGCTGCCGGCTCCTGCCACCCCGAAGCGGCCGCTGGGGGACGGGGACCATCGGGCCGTGGGTGTCACCTTGGCCGCGGGGCGGGCAGGGACCTCCCTGTCCCCTGTCACCATTCCAGAAGCGCGGGGTCCTCTCCCCGTGGGTGCCGTGCCGTGCCGCGGGTGGGGGGCGGCGGGGCCGGGGGGGGCCGGGGGGGGGTCCCGGCCGCCCCTTCCCTTCTCCGCCCGTTTGCTTTTATTGCACAATGCGTGTGGAAGCGTGGGGGCGGTGCAGGTTTTCTCCGTGGGATATTTTTTTTTCTTTTTTTTTTTTTTTTTGAGCACCCCCTCCCCTCTCTCTTTCTCTCTCTCTCTCTCTGTCTTTCCCCGATGGCCGCGGGGGATTCCAACGCTTGGTCTTTGTCGTGATTTGTTTGGGAAAACCAAAAAATAATAATAATAATTAAAAAAAAAAAAAAACGAAAAGAAGGAACAGAAAAAAAAAAAAAAAAAAAAAAAAAAAAAGAGGCGTGCTGGCGGCGGGGGAGGGGGGTGCAGGGGGGGTGGCACCGGCCGGGCTCTACGAGCAGCCACATCTGTCCACCACCATGCCAGGGATCTTGCCGTAGATGATCTGCTGCTTGTCGTTGAAGTAGAGCATGTTGATGGGGGACATCTTGGTGGGGGTGCAGCAGGGCCCCGCCGAGCCCCGGGGGTTGGCCTGCTGCACCAGGTGGGTGTGGGGGTACTTCTGCATGAACATGTACTCGCACTGCCCCGAGCAGTAGTTGGCTTTGTATCTCTTGGGGGCGATGATCCAGTCCCACCCGAAGGCCTCGAAGTCGACGGTCAGGGGGGTAGCGGCAGCAGCGCGATTCGGTCGAGTGCTCGTCGCAGTCCAGCCCCAGGTTCCTCCGGGAGCGTTTGTTGTTCTCCAGCACCCGCAGCTCCATGAAAGGGTGCTGGGGGGGGAGAATAAAGGGCTGAGTCCTGGACCGTGGTCCCGCCGCCCCGTCATCCATCCCATGGTCCCACCACCCTTTTATCTCATCGTCTCACCACTCCATCATCTCAAGTTCCCACCACCCTTTTATCCCATGTTCCCACCACCCTTTTATCCCATGTTCCCACCACTCCATCATCCCATGGTCCCAGCACTCCGTCATCCATCCCATGTTCCCACCACCCTTCTATCCCATGTTCCCACTACACTTTTATCCCATGTTCCCACCACCCTTCTATCCCATGTTCCCACTACACTTTTATCCCATGTTCCCACCACCCTTTTATCCCATGGTCCCACCACTCCACCATCCTGTGGTCCCACCACTCTGTCTCCCCATGTTCCCACCACCCTTTTATCCATGGTCCCACCACTCCATCATCCATTCCATGTTCCCACCATCCTTCTACCCCATGCTCCCACCACCCTTTTTTCCCATGGTCCCACCACCCTTTTATCCCATGTTCCCACCACCCCATCACCCCCTGGTCCCACCCCCCCCCTGTTGCCCCCACCCTGGCTCCCACAATGCCCCTACAGAGATGCCACCACCCCCCTCAAGGTGTCCTCGACCCCTGGAGCTGCCAGCAGACTCACTGAGGTGTCACCAGCCCCACGGGGATGTCACCAGCCCTCACTGAGCTGCCACCACCCCCACTGAGCTGCCACCACCCCCACCGAGGTGTCACCAGCTTTGCAGATTTGTGGCCAGTCTCACGGAGCTGTCACCATCCCCCTGGAGCTGTGACTGTCCCCATCGAGCTGTCATTGTCCTCAGGGAGCTTGTCACCCCCTTCCCCCCCTACAAACTCCCACGGAACCAACCCCCCCCCCCACCTTACCAGCCCTTCGGCCCCGGGTCCCAGGGAGGTGACAGCCAAATCGTTGCCGTTGGGGTCGAAGGCGTTGATCTCGATCCCCCAATTATTTTGGGGCTGCTTGAACCAGTTCTGCAGCACGTGCTTGAAGTCGATGCTCTGCCAGTGGCCCAGCCGGGAATTGAGGTCGATTTTGAGGGAACGGATGCGGATGTGGCGACTTCCTTCCTCCGTCACCGGCTTCAGCCTCAGGATCTGCAGGTAAACGGTGGCCGTGTGCTGGACGGGCCGGAGGTAAACCCAGAGCTGAGCCTTCACCACCTTGGTGAACATGATCTTGGGGCTGAAGTTGAAGAAGCAGCAATGGGGGTTGCCCTCGATCTGCACCGCCGGGTCCGCTGCCAGAGGAAGGAAGGAAGGAGGAGTCAGGGGCGGCACCGGGACACCCCCCCACCCGCCCCCCCACCCCTCCCGCCCCCTCCCCACCGTCGCCTCCTCCCTCCCCAAGGCTCCAGCGGGGGTCAGTCCCTCCGCGGGGTGAAGGTTGGGTCAGGGGCCGCCCCGGGGGTCACCGCCACGAGGACCCCGCTGACCCTGAGTCCCCCCCCTGGAGAGGGGTCGGGACGAGCAGGGCGGGGGGCTCCGGCCCCACAGCACCTGCCCTGCTTCCCAGCACACCCCCAATTCCCCCCCTGCCCCCCCTCTGCCAGGACCCTTCACCCCCATCACCTCACACCGGAGGGGCGGCCAAGTGGTCACCACCCCACGGGACCCCCCAAACGTCCCACACGGGGGTCCCCGTCCCCTCGCAGCCCCCACGGCTGCCGTTTTCCCTGTGCTGGTGAACATCTGTGTCAAATTGAGCCGGGAATTTGCCCCCCCCTCTCTCCCCCCCCCGGCGCAGCCCCCTCCTCCCGCACCCCCCGGTCACGTTTAATAGCCCCCAGCTGCTGCGGGGCCATTTGCTGCACGGGGCCTCCCCCGACACCGGGGGTCACGACACCGGCTGCAGCCCGGGGATGCCATCGAGCCCCCCCGCCGCGCCCACCAAAACCCAAGTCAGGGGGGGCCGGGGGGGCCCAAACCCCTCCCAGCAATCTGCTGTGCACAAGCCCCCCGTCCAACCCACGGCCCCCTGGACACCGCTTCCCCCCCCCCACCCCCCCCGTGCTGTCTCAAGGCCGTGGTGCTGACTCCCCCCTCCCCCCCCCAGCTCCCACCCGGGGCAAGTTGTGCCCCCCCCAGACCCTTGGCTGGGGCCTTGTCACCTGTCACATTGTCCCAGCCTGGGGGGGCTCTGGGCCCCCCGTGGGAGCGGAGTGCCCCCTCCCACGCTGCCTGAGGGTCCCAGTGGCCTCGGGGGCCGGTCCTGTGTCCCCCCTCCCACACTGCCCAGGGGTCCCGGTGGCCATGGCTGACTCCAGGGTTTGTTTTGGGGAGGCTCCAGGTGGGAGCTGCCAAAACTTGAAGCCTTCCACTGCAGCAGCACCGTGGGGGGGACACCGGGTGTCGAAGGGGGGGGGTCTGGGGTGCCGGGAGGGTGCCGGGGCGGGGGGGTCTGTGCCACGCTGGCTGCTCCTGGCACGGCAGCAGTGCCAGGATGCTGCTCCGGTCGCTGTGGCAACGGGGGATAAAGGTTACCGGGACATCGGTCACAGCTGAGTATGTGCGGGGAGGGCGGGCAGCCCCCGGCCCCCCCCCCGATACCCCCCCCCCGGGCTCTTTGTTCCCACCGGGGCCGGGTTTGGGGCTCCCACCTCTACCCCGTTAACCCCTCGCCTGCCGCGGGGATCCGGAGCCCCCCTCCCCATCCCCCTGGGGACCCCCGTGCCAGCGGTGGCTCTGCCGTGTCCCCCTGTCCCCGCACCAGCCCGCTGACCTTGAGCGGCTCCGGGCAGCGCAGTGGCACGGGCAGAGCCCCCCCCGGACACCTCCCCCAGGGCCCCCGCAGCCCCTCACCCCAATCCCCCCGGGCCCCTCATTAAGGTCCCTCCACCCCGTGGGTCGCGAGGGTCACGGGTAGCCCCTAAATGGCTTTAGGACCCAATTAACCTGCCCGAGTTCCTCCTGGAGCTACAAAAAATGGGGGGGTGTGAGGAGAGGGGGGGACTGGGATTAAGGGGGGGCGGGGGGAACCCGAGAGCTTTATGGCTCTGCTGCCTATAAACCTTTTTCCCTCCTTCTGTTCAGGAACCATAAAACCCCACACAATTGCCACGGGTTGGGGGGGGGGGCTGCGATGGGGGGAGGAAAAATCATAATAATAACAACAACAGAGCCGGGGCAGGGGGAGGGGGGTTGCGGGGGGCCAAACCCTACGGCTCACTCGGCTGTGGGGCTGCGGGACCCCCGGAGCGGGGCCGTGCCCAGGGGTGTCCCCCCCACCCCCTCCTCGTCTGGTGTTTCATTTTGGGGCCCCCGAGCTGGTTAAGGGGGGGCGGGAGCAGAGGGGGAGGAAACCCCCAGCGTGTCGTCAATTTTATGGGTAATAAAATTTCAAAGCCGCCCGAGTCTATTAATGCCTGGGAAGGAAATTGGTCGGGGGGCTGCGGGGGGGCGGGGGGCAGCGCCTCACACTTCCCTCCCTTCCGCTCGCCCTTCACACCCGCCCCCACTCCCGGGGGTCCCGCAGCCCCCCCGCCTCTCCCCCCCCGCCTCGTCCCAGCGCTGGAGCAGGTGGCACCGCGCTGGCACCGGGGAAACTGAGGCACGGAGGGAGGCGGGGGGTGTTCAGCTGCCCCCTCCCCTCCCTGCCAGGGACCCCTGCACGTCCTGCTGTCACCCTGCCACCTCCCTGCCGCCACCCTGCCGTCGCCCTGCTGTCGCCCTGCTGTCACCCTGCCACCACCCTGCTGTCACCCTGCCACCTCCCTGCTGTCACCCCGCCACGTGCCGCGGCAGGAGCCCAGCGCTGGCACCCGCAGCCCGGGGGGGGCCCTGCGGACCGGGGGGCGTCACCGCACCAACCGACCAGTGTCCCCAGTACGGTCCCGCTGCTGGCGCTACCGCCGGCTCCCGGTTCCCAGTACTGATACCAGTGCCAGGTCCTGGTCCCTGCTACCAGCGCCCAGTCCCACCACTTACTGGTACCAGCACCGGATCCCAACTCTCCAGTGCCAGGTCCCAACTCCCAGTTCTGGCTCCCAGTTGCCAGTTCTGGCTCCCAGTTCTGGGTCCCAGTCCCAGGTCCCGGGTCCCAGTTCCCAGTGACCATTCCCAGCCTCGTCTCCCAGTTCCCTGTGCCCCGTCCCGGCTCCCGCCGCGCTCTCCTATCCCCGTGTCCCCGCGTCCCCGTGGGGTGCGGTGCATCCCCCCGGGACCTCCACGAAGCCACCGCGGGGAGGGAGGAGGAGTGGGGGGGGGCGGGCAGGGGTACCGGGGGGAGCTGAGGAGAACCGGGGAGAAGTGGGGGGGAGCCGAGCGTCTACCGGGGGGAACCGGGAGGAACGGGGAAAGGGACGGGGGGAGGGGGGGGGTACAGGGAGCGGCGGGGAAGGAAGGGGCGCCCGGGGGGAGCCCAGGGAACCCCGGGGGGACAAGGGAGGAGGGGAGAAAGGGGAAGGGTGGGGGGTCGGGAGTCGGGGTTGGGGTTTGGGGGATGTGGGGGGGGGGGGGTGTCCGCCGGCGAAGTTTTCGTTCGGCGGCGGGGCGGAACAAAGGCGGCACTGACTTTCCTGGGCCATGCTGATGACGGTCTCGGTGGTGGCGTGGTACTCGTCCTCCTCCAGGTACTCGTCGTGCTGCAGCGAGTCCCCCTGGAAGTCGTGGAGGTCGAGGAGCTGCTGGAGCGGGGGGGCCTTGGGCAGCAGCTGCTTCACCACCTCCCGGGTGATGTTGGGCGCTTCCTTCAGCCGCAGCTTGCTCAGGATCTGCGACTTGATGCTCTCCAGCCGCAGCTCTTTGCTGTGCCGCCGCCACAGGCAGACGGGGCAGGCGGGGGGCTGCTGCTCGCCCACCGCCCCCCCCCCTTCCCCCGTCGCCGCCACCGCCGCCACGGCCGCCACCAACGCCGCCAACCCCAGGAATACCGGGGCCATCCCGGGAAAACCTTTCCCCGCCGGGCCGCCCCCCGCCCCGCGCATCCACCGCAACGCGCAAGGGGCGCGGAACGGCGGGGGCGGGGAAGGACCGGGCGGGGAATGGGGGGGGGGGGGGTGTTTGTTGTTGGAATAAATAAAAAAAAAAAAAAAAAAAAAAGGGGGGGGAAGAAAAAAAAAAAAAAAAGCGGCGGCAGCGGCAGCCCCGGGGTTTTATACCCCAAGAGAAGTGTGTCGTCAGCGGCCTTGATTGGCTGCGGCCGCACAAAAGAGGTTCGGGCAGGGGCTTGGCACCAGCCGCCGCCGGCCCCCGAGCACCGGGAACGGCCCCGCCGCCCCCGCGCCCGCCCCGGTTCGCTCCGACATCCCCCTCCCCAAATCCCGCCCGCTTAGGGGGAGGGTGGGGAGTGAGGCGGAGCAGCGAGGTGGGACCCCCCCAACTCCCGGCAAGTGCGGTAGGGCCGGGGGAAACGCGACCCCCCGAGTTGGGTCCCGTCTCGCCGAGCCCCGGGAACCGGGACGCGCATCCCGGTGTCCCCCGTCCCCCCCTCAACCTCGGTCACCGCCACCCCCGGAGGAGGGGGGGAGGCGGCTGTGGGGGGGGGTTGGGGAGGGGAAATGGGGAGGAGGCGAAGGGGGGGAGGGGGTCCGGTTCCTGACCCGCACCCCCGCAGGGGCTGCCCCGCTAGGGGGCGCTTTTCCGCCGCTCCGGAGCGATCGCGTTTACACCGGTAAAACCGGAGCCAAACGCTGAAACGGAGCCGGGACGCGAGCGCCACCTCGCGGGAAGGGGGGCACCGGCACCGGGGGCGGGGGGCCGAGGAGTGGGGGCACACGTACACTCCCTTATCCCCCCCCTACACACTCCCACCCCACCGGGTCCCGGTGTCCCCGCGGGGATGGCATCAGCGGTGTCACCACCCCGCGGCCGTGTGTCCCGTGTCCTCCCCCACGGCCCCGGGACGAAGGGGTTAACGATTCGGTGTGACGTATCCCGACAGGCCCCCCCCACCGGCCCCGCCCACCAGGAGCTGTCAGCGCCACCGGGCCCGGTAACGGCGACGGGGGGGCCCCGGAATCCCACCAGGGGAGACAGAAATGGGGTGGGGGGTCCCGAGGAGCATCTCCCCCACCTGGGGGGGGTCGGGGGGGTGGGGGTCGCCCCTCCTAGGGGGTCGCGGAAGAGGGCACCGGGCCGGGGCTGCGCTGCTCGTGGGGGGCTGCCCCAGCACCCCGCAGCTCTCTGGGGGTGCAGCAGGGACCCTGAATGCTCCCACGCGTGACAGTGTTCCCCTCGCGGGGACACCACAGCGGGGACGTGTCCTTGGGCAGGCACAGCCCCACGTCCTTGTGTCCCTTGCCCACGTCCCAGCATCCACATCCCCAAGTCTCCATGTTCCCACGTCCACGTCCCCACCAGCCATGTCCCCGCGTGCCCACGGCTTCCGTGTCCTTATGTCCCCACGTCCACATCCCCATCCCACATCCCCAGATCCCCATCCCACATCCCCATCCCACATCCCCACATCCCCATCCCACATCCCCACGTCCCTGTGTTTGTGTCCCCACGTCCCTGTATCTGTGTCCCCACGTCCCCGTGTCCCCACGTCCCCATCCACGTCCCCACCTCCGGGCTGGGGCCTCTGCCCGCCGGTGTGATAATTTTAGCTGGGTCCCCACCCTGGGGCTCCCCACACCCAGCAATTAGGGGCAGGGCTCTGGAGCCACACTGGGACTGAGGGGGGGACGACAGGACATCTTCCCCCCCTTCCCTGACCACCGTGTCCCCTCAGCCCGGCCATGGGGGGGGGGCTGCTGCAGGCCCTGGTGGGGGTCTCGGAGAAGGCTGCGGGCATCGCCCGGCTGTGCCGGCGTGAGGAGCCCCTTTTCCAGCTCCTGGTGGCCGAGAAGACGGGGCCAGACAAGAACAGGAGGTTCCTGCAGGACTTCAAGACCCTGGCGGATGTCCTCATCCAGGAGGTTATCAAGCACGACCTGGGGAAGGAGGTAGGGGACAATGTGGGAGGGGGGGGGGGAGTGTCCCCAGGGTGTCCCTTTGTCCCTTTGCTCCAGGGCTGAGCCGCTCTGTTCCCCCGCAAAGTTCCCCGAGCTCCAGGGTCACATCCATGGGGAGGAGTCCAACGAGTTCAGGAACACACACGGTGAGTCCCGGGGTGGGGGGTCCCCCCAAGCTGGGGGTTGCGGGGCCGTGGCTGAGGCCGGGGTTGCTGGCAGGGGACACGGTGGCCGTGAGGGTCTGTGCCACGCCGGGGGACACGGCAGCTCTGCTGCTGTCGGTGCTGGAGCCCGAGAAGGTGGCTGCAGAGCTGCTGGCGGCTGCTGTGCACCAGGAAGTGGAACTGGGGGACCCCGAGCTGGCGGGGGTGACACTCAGCATCCCCCCCCAGGACCTGGCCATCTGGATAGACCCCATCGGTGAGGGGGTGCTGGGAGATTGTGGGCTGGGAACCCCCCTTCTGGGTGGGAACCCCCCCTTCTGGGTGGGGACCCCCCCTCTGGGTGGGGGCCCCGATTCCCCCAGCTCACCCCGGTGAATTTGGCTGCACCCCCAGACTCTACCAATGAGTACATCGGGGGGCGCGAGGACGTGGTCCCCATCGATGGCATCGCCCCCACGGGGCTCTGCTCGGCCCTGGTGCTGATCGGGGCCTACGACCGGCACACGGGATGCCCCGTCCTGGGCGTCATCAACGAACCCTTCTTCCGCCGGGACCCCCTGACCCACCGGTACCGGCACAGGGCTAGGGTGGTACCGAGGGGGAGGGGGGGTGGCGCAGATGGATCCCGGCGCCCCGAGAGGGGAGCTTGGGGACCCGGTGACAGGGGGGCTGCGCTCAGGGTCCCCATCCCCACAGGAGGCAGGGACCTGGGGACCCGGTGCCGGGGGGGGGGTGTGGGGGGGTCAGCACTCAGTGTCCCCATCCCCACAGGCGGCAGGGAGCTGGGGACCCGGTGCCGGGGGGGGGTTGTTGGGGTCAGCACTCAGTGTCCCCGTCCCCACAGACGGCAGGGAGCTGGGGACCCGGTGCCGGGGGGGGGGTTGTTGGGGTCAGCACTCAGTGTCCCCGTCCCCACAGACGGCAGGGAGCTGGGGACCCGGTGCCGGGGGGGGGTTGTTGGGGTCAGCACTCAGTGTCCCCGTCCCCACAGACGGCAGGGAGCTGGGGACCCGGTGCCGGGGGGGGGGTTGTTGGGGTCAGCACTCAGTGTCCCCATCCCCGCAGACGGCAGGGAGCTGGGGAGCCGGTGCCGGGGGGGGGGGGTGGGGGGGTCAGCACTTAGGGTCCCCATCCCCGCAGGTGGCAGGGGAGGTACCACTGGGGCGTCGCTTATGGGGACACAAAGCTGAGCTCCCTCAGCCCCCCGCCGCCCCCCCGCCCGGTGCCTTGCGTGGTGCTGAGCCGGGCGGAGGGGTCGGCGGTGCGGGGGGCCCTGGGACCCCTGTGCGGTGACCGCCTGCGTTTCGCCGCCGGCGCCGGCTACAAGATGCTGTGCGTCCTCCTGGGACTGGCAGACGCCTACGTCCTCTCCGAGGGCAGCACCTTCGCCTGGGACTCCTGTGCTCCCCACGCCATCCTGCGGGCCCTGGGGGGGGGCGTGGTGGCCCTGGCGGGGGCCCTGGGGGCGCGGCGGGCGGGGGACAGCGGGGACCTCCCCGAGCTGGTCTACAACCGCCCGGCTGAGGGGGTGGTGGGGGCCGAGCGCTGGGCAAACAGGGGGGGGCTGGTGGCCTATCTGCACCCCCAGCACCTGGAGGCCGTGCTGGCCGCCTTGGCCACCGCCCCGGGGCTCTGAGCCACCGGGACCCCCGGGGGAGGGGATGGAGGGGGGAGGGGGAGTGGGGTAGCCAGGGCTATGGGGGGGGGGGGGGTGACCGGAAACGAGGGGCACGAGGTGGTTGGGACCCTGGGGTGACAGCGGCCCTGGGGTGGTGACACAGGGTGGGGTGACCAGGATGAAGGGGCACAGGGTGGCTCTGGGTGTGGGACATGGGGTGACAGGGACCCCAGGGTGCAGGGTATGGGATGGCAAAGACCCTGGGGTGGGGGGCACAGGGTGGGGTGACCAGGACCAAGGGGCACAGGGTGGCCGGGACTCCCTGGCACGAGGGATGGGGTCCCATGACCCCCGTGTGCAGGGTCAGGGGTGACAGGGACCAAGGGGCAGAGGAGGTGGGGCAGTGGGAGGGGGTGGGAACTGTGGGTCCCGGGGTCCCCCTGCTCCCCATGTCCCCCCGTCCTCATTAAAGTGTCCCCGCACCCGCCTCTCTCTGCTGGTCCGGGCCGGGACCAAAGGTGGGTGGGGGTGGCCGGGGCGGGACCGGGGGGGTCGGGGCGGTCCCGGGGCGGTCTCGGGGTTTCCTGTTGACTTGTCCCGTCACATGGTCGTGGAGCGGCGCCGGTGAGAGCCCGGGGCGGGGGTGCGGCGGCACCGGGCAGGGAGTGGGTCTGGGGCAGCGGGACCAGGAGCGGGTCCGGGTCCAGGTCCAGGGACAGGGACAGGTAGCGGTCCGGGAGCGGGTCCGGACGGGAAGTGAACCGGGAGCGACCCGGGACTCCGGGGTTCGGACATCGGGAGCGGCGGCACCGGGCAGGGAGCGGGTCCGGGAGCGGGAGCCGGGGGGGGGGGGGAGCGCACCGGGAGTGTCCCGGGACGCTGTGACCCAGGCCCTGGGAGCGGGACCGGGAGTGGGATCGGGGTGCGGGGGACCGGGCGTGGTGCCGGTACCGGCAGTGGTACCGGGGCTGAAACGGCGGCTCTCGCAGGACGAGCCATGGCGGTCGAGGGCGGGATAAAATGTGTGAAGTTCCTGGTTTTTATCTTCAACTTCATCTTCTGGGTGAGTGCTGGGCCGGGGGGGGCTGGGGAGGCCCAAGGAGGGGGCCCCGTGGCCACAGAACGGGGCAGACAACGCAGAGCCCCGCGTTGTTTCCCCCCCCCCGACGTCACCGACCCCCCCCATAGGGCCCCTTTGACACCCCCTGACCCCCCCCCGCAGACCCCCACTTGGGTTCATGGGGACACCAGGGGAATGGGGACTGCTGGGGGAATTCACAGGGGTCTCGGGGGGGGGGGGGGGGCTGTGTCTCTGGTACCCTGGGGGGTGCTGAGGGAGCAGGGGGGGTGCGGCTGCCCCAACCCCCCCCGGGACGAGCCGGGCCCGGCCCCGCGCTGCGGCCACACGGCGCCATCGGTCGGTTCCAGGGTTAAGAGACCGGGCCGGCCACGCCACGCCCTGGCCCGGGGGAAGCCGAACCCCGAGCAGTGGGGACCCCAGGGCTGTCCGGGTCCCCCCAGACTCCTTTTCCTCCTCTCCCGGCCGGGTTTGGGGAAGTCGGGGTGAGGAAAGAGGCGCGTGGAGCCCAACCGCCATAACGGGACAGGGGGGGACACGGGGAGGGGGGGGGTGAGAGGCGCCTTCCCGTCCTGACCCCCCCACGCAGGGAATGACTCTGTCCCCACCCTGATCCTGCCGAGCTGAGTCACCCCTGAAGGGCCGGAGAGCGGGGGGAATGCGTGGGCCAGGGGGGGGGACACACGGTGGGGACACGGGTGCCAGGCCCCCCCCCCCCGCTCCCCCCACGAGTGTTTGTGCAGCCGGCAGCCGGGCCCTTTGCCCACACCCGGTGAGCAAACACGGCCGGGAGCACCGGGAGGGGTGGCCCGGGGGGGGGGTCCCCACCCCCGCGTGAACGTGGAGCCTGAGTGAGGGTCCCACCCCCGGGGGGGTTGGGGGGGGGGGGGGGGAAGGATGGATCCGCTTCTGCTCCAATGCTGGGGAGCCCCAGGGGGGGGTCCTGGATCCTGGGGGTGCTGCTGGTGCCCCCTGGCATTCCCCATGGGTGGGGGGCTGGTACTGCCCCCCTTGAATCCCCCCCCCCCAACTCTTGCCCTAAAATGGACTCCTGGCATTCCTGCAGCCACCAGCCCCCCTGCCACTGCACTGCCCCCTCCTGCCACCCCCTCCCTGTGGGGACACTCCTGGGGGGCTCCTCTGGGTTGAGGGGGGGGGGGGGGGGGGGAGAGCAGAGACCTCAACCCCAAAGGATCCCCAAACCCCGGAGCTGCCGCAGGGAGGATGCTGTGCTGAGGGGTGACCCCCACCCTATTGGTTTGGGGAGGGGTCCCGGCTGCACCCCAATGGGCTCTGCCCCCTCCAGGTGTGTGGCGTGGCCCTGGTGGCCATCGGGATCTATGCCCAGGTGGCCCTCAATAAGACTCTGGCCTTCAGCAGCTCCTCAGCCGCCAGCAGCCCGGTTGCCATCATGGTGCTGGGTGTCATCATCTTCTTCATCTCCTTCTTCGGCTGCTGCGGTGCCTGGAAGGAGAGTTACTGTATGGTGACCATGGTGAGCACCCTGAGCCCCAACCCTGACCCTCCCCGTGCCTGAAGACCCCCACCCTGACCCCCACCCTGACCCCCCCCTTTCCCCCACCCCGCAGTTTGCCATCCTGCTCGGCATCGTCTTCCTGGTGGAGATCGCTGCTGCCATCACTGGATTCGTCTTCAAGGACAAGGTGGGGATGTGTAGGGTGGGGGCACAGACCCACCCGGATTCTGTGGACCCCCCGTCTTCTTCCTGACCCCCCCGCCCCCCCCCCAGGTTCACTCTCTGCTGGAGGAGGGGCTGCAGAACGCCCTGGAGAGGTACGGACAGGACCAGCCCCTGACAAAGGCGATGGATGATCTCCAGAGGGAGGTGAGTATGAAGAAGAGAGGGACCCTGAGGGGGGGGGGGGAGGAGGCCTCTCAGCCCCCCCCCAACCCCCTGGGCTTTCCCACGGCAGTTCACTTGCTGTGGAGTCAAGAACTACACGGACTGGGACACGGTGGAGCAGTTCAAGGTGAATAACACGTTGCCACGCTCCTGCTGCCGGGGGAACTCCAGCTCCTGCAGCCCCCGCCTCGGCCCCAACATCGTCTATGAGGAGGTGAGACCCCCCCCGCCCCCCCTCGCCCCCCCTATAATTGGATCCTGGGGGTCCTGAACCTCTCTGCTCCCCCCAGGGCTGTCTCCAGAGCACTGAAGCCTGGTTGAGGTCCAACATCCTCATCGTGGCCGCCATTCCCCTGGGCATCGCTTTCTTCGAGGTAAGATGTGGGGCTGAGCCCCCCCCCCCTGGTGTGGGGCTGAGTTCCCCCCCTCTGTATGGAGCTGTGCAGGATGGAGACCACCCCCAAACCTCCCCCTCCCCCCCCCTTTCCCTCTTTTTTCCAGATTCTGGGCATCATCTTTGCCTGCTGCCTGATGAGGGGAATTCGCAGTGGCTACGAGGTCATGTAGCCCCCCCCCCGCCCCCAGCTGCCCCCTGCCTGGGGGCTGCTCCCACTCAGGCTCCCTACGTGCTAAACAGCCCGGGGGGGTCACTGCCCTCAGACCCCTCCCCGTGTGCCAGGGGGGGTTGGGAAGGGGTGTCCTGGTGTTTGGAAATAAAAAGTTCTGTAGAGCTGTGTGTCCCTTGTGCCCCCGGGGGGGCTCCTTCGAGGTGGGGAGGGGTCCCTTGGCCCAATGGGTGCTGCTCTGTCCTGTGACTTGAAGCCCCCTCCACTCAGAAGGGACTGGGAACAGCAGGACGGGGGGGGGGGGGGGCTGGGTGTGAGCAGCCCCCTCCCACCCCAGCACTTTGTGGGGGGTGGGGAACACCAGCAGGACACTGGGGGTGGCGGTGACAGCCCCCTCCCCCCAGGCTGTGCCCCTCAACACCCCCTTGGGGACCCTCTCTGTGCTCGGGTGCTGCCGCAGGGACCGATTTGCACAGCGCCCACCACGGGGGGGTTTATTTGCAGCGCTCTGAGGGGGGGGGGCTGGATTTGGGAGGGGGGGAGGGGTCGGGGCGGGTCTCCCGGCCCCGGGCCAGGGGTTGGCTAGCGGAAGCGATGGGCTGGCTTGGGCAGGATGGTGGCCAGGGCGAAGTCGACGATGCAGGCGGGAGCGTAGGATGCGGGGAGCCAGAGCAGCTTCGCGTCCCATCCCGCACTGTAGCGGGTGCGGGGGTGCCGGGCCCCCAGCGCGTGCTCCACGCACCGCGTCACTTTGCTGAGGTCCCCGTCGCAGATCAGGTTCATGATGAAGCGCTGCACCTTCAGGTCTAAAAAGAGTCGGGGGGGGAGATGCGGGGAAGCGGGAAATCAGGCGAAAGCCCCGCTCCGCTTTTGCCCGCGCCGTTGGGATGCGGGGAAACTGAGGCACGGGCGCGGGGGAGGCCACGCACACTTGTGGAAGAAATCCTCGCCGTAGCTGAGCCGCGTCTCCGGGGCCAGGCGGTCCCAGAGCTGGCGCAGGGAGCCCTCGATGCTCTCCAGGTTGGTCACCGCCGTCTTGAAGAAGCCGGGCTCGACGATGCTGACCTTGACCCCGAAGTGGTACATGTCCCTCCTGCGGGGACGCGGGGCCCTCAGGGCGGGAAAGGGGTGGGTTGGGTGGGGTCCGTGGGGCGGGCGGGGGTCGCCACCCACCTTAGGCTGTCGGAGAAAGCCTCCACGCAGAATTTGGAGACGCAGTAGCCGCCGCCGTTGGCCGAGAGCCGCCCCAGGACGCTGGAGGTGTTGACCACCCGACCCCGCGCCCGCTTCAGGAGGGGCAGGAACTGGAGGGTCACCTCGATCACCCCGAAAGCGTTGACGGCCATGACCTGCCGGTAATCCTCGATCCCCATCCACTCCGTGGGCCCGATGGGGTTGGCCACCCCCGCGTTGTTCACCAGCCCGAAGAGACCTGGGGGGACACGCGAGGGGACGTGCGGGGGGACACGCACGTGGGTGAGGTCTTGGCCCCTGAGACCCCCGTGTCACACCCCCTGGTCCCCTCTTGACCCTCCCCAGTCCTGTCCTGCCCCATAACCCCCCCCCTAAGACCCCTTGTAACCCCCAGCTCCATGGCTTCCTTCCCTGGGACCCCATCCCCCCCTTAGCACCTTCCCTGGGACCCCATCCCCCCCTTAGCACCTTCCCTGGGACCCCATTCCCCCTCAACACCTTCCCTGAGACCTCATCCCCGCCCCCCCCCTTAGCACCTTCCCTGAGACCCCCATTCCCCTCCCCCCTCAGCACCTTCTTTGGGACCCTATCCCACCCCTCAGCACCTTCCCTCCAACCCCATCTCCGTCCCCGCTCAGCACCTTCCCTGGGACCCCATTACCCCCTGAGCACCTTCCCTGAGACCCCCTCCCCCCTCAGCACCTTCCCTGGGACCCCATTACCCTTCACCACCTTCTATGAGACCCCATCCCCCCCTTAGCACCTTCCCTGGGACCCCATCCCCCCCTCCCCCCTCAGCACCTTCCCTGGGACCCCATCCCCCCTGAACACCTTCCCTGGGACCCCATCCCCCCCTCAGCACCTTCCCTGCGACCCCACGGCCTCTCCCCGGTGACCCCACCCCACAGCCCCTCCCCCAGGACCTCATGTCACCCCTCAGCCCCTCCCTTGTCCCCTCCCTTGTGACCTTACACCCCCTCTCACCTCCTCCCTTACCCCCCCCATGTGTCCCCCAGCCCTCCCGTGTCGTGTGTCCCCCCCCCTCACCACCCCTCCCCCAGGACCTCATGTCACCCCTCAGCCCCTCCCTTGTCCCCTCCCTTGTGACCTTACACCCCCTCTCACCCTCCTCCCTTACCCCCCCCATGTGTCCCCCAGCCCTCCCCGTGTCGTGTGTCCCCCCCCCCCTCACCTTTATCCCCCACCTCCCCCTGCACCCACTCCACGGCGCGGCGGATGCTGTCGCTGCGGGTCACATCCAGCAGGGTTGTGCGGAGGTGACCGGAGCAGCTCCTCTGGAGCCCATCGGCGCCTTTTTGGGTCAGGCAAGCTGCCAGCACCCGGTAGCCCCTCCGGGCGAGCCGCCGGGCCAGCAAGTTGCCAAAGCCACTGTCGCAGCCGGTGATGAGGACGTGTTTGTCCCTTGACCGAGGGCAGCGTCCCGGCGGTCCCGCACCAGCCAGCCCAGAGCCCAGGCCAGGGCGAGCAGCACCGCGTAAAACCACATCGCGGGGGCTGGGGGCGTGAGGGGGGGGGGGCTAGGAAGGGGACCCAGGCGTCCCGGGACTCCCCCCGCCCCCCCCCCCAAACCCCCACCCTGCACGACCCTGAGCAAAGCCCCGCAAAAGCCCGCGTCCCCTCCCACCCGCGGACCCCGCACCCTGGGGGGGGGCAATGACACCCCCCGCCCCGCACCCCGGCCCCCCAAGCAACCCCCCCCTCCCCAAAGCAAACCCAAAAGGAAGGTGGGAAGGGGGGGGCTGAGTCCAGCTCACAGCGGGTCCCACCTGGGAGCTCGGTGGGGGCCATGGGGCACTCGGGCCCCCCCCGGGGGCGGGGGTCTCTGTCCTCCTGAGGTGGGGGTCACACCCCCCAGGACGAGGCTCCCACCCCCCCTCTCCCTCTGCCCGGGCCGGCGCGGGGATTATCCCAGCACCGTGCGTCAGCGCTTGGCCCGAACCCAGGGCTGGAGGGGGGGGGCACCGAGGGGGGGGGGATCGCCCGGCTGCTCCCCCCACTCCCCCCCCCGGGGACCCTCTGTCCCTGCCCTGCCTGAGGAGGTGACTGTCACTGCTGGCCCCAGGGACCCCCTCCTAAGGAAGCTCCAGGGATTTTTTTTTTGGGGGGGGGGGACACATCCCCCCTGCAGGACCCCAGACTGGGGAGGTTTTGGGGGTGTCAGGACACCCCCCCACCCCCCCCAGTGCTTGCGAGTCACGAATCTGCTGGGGGTCCAGGCTGATAAAACCCCCAATCCCTTCCCCACCCGGGGGGGGGGACCCCCCGCAATGGGGTGAAGGGGGAAAGGGGGGGGGGGGGGTCGAGCAGCAGCCCCCTCCCCAACAGGGCAGCGCTGAGACCCAACAGACTCCTCTCCCTCCAGACCCACAGCCTGGGGGGGGGGGGGCACAGTCGCGATTTGGGGTGTGTGGGGGGGTGAGGAGCCCCCCACCCCATGCCCCCCCACCCCCCACCCCCCACCTACCTTCGGAGGGGCAGCGGCTCCCGGCGCTGCTGCCGCGCGGGGGTGGCGGAGCCGCTCTGAGCCCCGGGGGGGTCGGGGCTGCTCCTCCCCCTGCCCCGGGGCAGAGCCCGCAGCCAAAGTTCAGGGTGGGCTGAGCCCTCCTGACCCCCCCCCCCCCCGCGTTGGGTCCGTGGGGGGGGGGGGTGAGATTTGGGTGGGATTTGGGTGGAGGGAGGTGCTGGGATCCCCCCTTCTTCTTTAAGCAGGTGGGAACCCCTTCCCCCCCCCCCCCAAGGCACACAGATCCCATTCCCCATCCTGGGAGGGGGGCACTGCCTGTAAATGGGGGGGGGGGAGACCTTTCCCCCCCCCCCGTGGGGGGGGATTAGAGCCCTCCCGGAGCAGAAGGGGCCCTTTGTTTGGGAGAAAAAGGGGCCTCAGAGCCAGGGTTAAGTGGTAAGAGGATGAGGGGGCTTAGGAGGGGGCACCGCCCCCCAACCCCAACATCCCGGATTTATTCTGCTGGATCCTGGGGGGGCGGGGGGGGGGTCCCAGGAAGCATCTGGGGGGGGGCGGGGTGGTCCTGGGGGTGTCTCAGGAGCAGGAGGGTTGGAGCTGCCCCTTGTAGACGTACTCCAGGGCGGTGGCGATGGTTCTCATGTCCAGCTCCATGCTCCGGGCCCAGTTCTCCACATCCCCGATTTCCTGCCGGAATTTGGGGAGGGGGAGAGAGGGGGGGGGAGGGGTCAGGGAGCTGCTGGGATTTCGGAAGGGTCCCACCCACCCACACACCCCGCGGGCAGCTGCATCCCCCTTGTGGAGGGGGGGTTTGGGGGTGCTGCCTCTCCCCTCTGGAAGGGGGGAATTTGGGACATGAGGAGGGGGGGTCTTGTGGGGTTGGGACACCCACTGGTGACATGGGGATCCTGCGGGGTTGGGGACATCCCCCTGCACACCCACTGGTGACATGAGGGTCCTGTGGCGTTGGGACACCACTAGTGACATGGGGGTCCCGTGGGGTTGGGACATCCCCCTGCACACCCACCAGTGACACTGGGGTCCCATGGGGCTGGGACACCCACTGGTGACATGGGGGTCCTGTGGGGTTGTGACACCCCCTGCACACCCACTGGTGACACTGGGGTCCCGTGGGGCTGGGACAACCCACTGGTGACATGGGGGTCCTGTGGGGTTGTGACAACCCCCCTGCACACCCACTGGTGACACGGGGGGGCTCGTGACACCCCCTGCACACCCACTGGTGACACGGGGGGTCTCATGGTGTTGTGACACCCCCTGCACACCCACCAGTGACAGGGGGGTTCCCGTGGGGTTGGGACACCCCACTGGTGACACGGGGGTCCTGTGGGGCTGGGACATCCCCCTGCACACCCACTGGTGACACAGGGGTCCCGTGGGGCTGGGACACCCCCCCAGTGACACCTGGGGGGGGGTCCCAAGGGGCTCTTTCCCACGGGGGACATCTGCCCTTGAGCCCCCTGGTGACACCGGGGCTGCTTCCAGAGGGGAATCCAAAGGTTTGGGGGGGGGGGGGTGGGGGGTTCCCCCTCTTTTTTCCCGTGGGAGGGGGGGTTCTGGGCCCCCCACCTTGAGGGCCTGGTTGAAGTTCTCCACCATGGTGATCCACTGGGCCGTCTGCTTGGCAAACTGGGCTGCCTGGACCTGCAGGGTCTTCACCTCCTGGTCCAGTTTGCGTTGGTTGACGTAGGCCTGGGCCACCCTGGGGGGGGGGCGAGGGGGGGGACACAAACACATAAAGGGGGGGTGGGGTGGTGGGGGTCCCACCCAATGGCCCTGAGATGGGGGGAGTCCCTGGGGAGGGGATGTGGAGGGGTGGGAAGGGGGATTGGGGGTCCCCAGGGGGGAAGAAGGGGAGAGGGAAATGGGGGGAGCCCATATGGGGGTTTTGGGGGGGGGATCCTTGTGGGGGGGGTGCAGGGGTCCCTGGGGAGGGGGGATTGGGGGGTCCCCAGGGAGGGAAGAAGGGGAGAGGGAAATGGGGGGGGGTGTCTATGGGGGATTTGGGGGGGTTTGCAGGGGTCCCCGGGGGGGAAGAAGGGGAGAGGGAAATGGGGGGGAGCCCATATGGGGGTTTGGGGGGGGAGGTCCTTGTGGGGGGGGTGCAGGGGTCCCTGGGGAGGGGGGGATTGGGGGGTCCCCAGGGAAGGAAGAAGGGAGAGGGAAATAGGGGGGGTGTCTGTGGGGGGATTTGGGGGGGATCCTTGGGGGGGGGTGCAGGGGTCCCTGGAGAGGGGGGGGTTGGGGGTCCCTAGGGGGGAAGAAGGGGGAGAGGGAGATGGGGGGGGTGTCTATGGGGGGATTTGGGGGGGGGTGCAGGGGTCCCTGGAAGGGGGCATTGGGGGGTACCTGGGGGGGAAGAAGGGGAGAGGGAAATAGGGGGGGAGCCCATATGGGGGTTTGGGGGGGGAGGGTCCTTGTTGGGGGGAGTGCAGGGGTCCCTGGGGAGGGGGGATTGGGGGTCCTCTGGGGGGAAGAAGGGAGAGAGGGAAATAGGGGGGAGCCCATATGGGGGTTTGGGGGGGGAGGTCCTTGTTGGGGGAGTGCAGGGGTCCCTGGGGAGGGGGGATTGGGGATCCCAGGGGGGAAGAAGGGGAGAGGGAGATGGGGGGGGGTGTCTATGGGAGGATTTGGGGGGGACCCTTGGGGGGGGGGGGCGCAGGGGTCCCTGGGGAGGGGGCATTGGGGGTCCCCAAAGGGGAAGAAGGGGAGAGGGAAATGGGGGGGAGCCCATATGGGGGTTTTGGGGGGGGGATCCTTGGGGGGGGGGTGCAGGGGTCCCTGGGGAGGGGGATTGGGGGTCCCCAGGGGGGAAGAAGGGGAGAGAGACATGGGGGGGGTGTCTATGGGGGGGGTTTTGGGGGGGATCCTTGTGGGGGGGCACAGGGGTCCCTGGGAAGGGGGGGATTGGGGATCCCCAGGGGGGAAGAAGGGGAGAGGGAGAGAATGGGGGGGGTGTCTATGGGGGGATTTGGGGGGGACCCTTGGGGAGGGGGGATTGGAGGTCCCA
>NC_092452.1:1312612-1352392 GCF_036169615.1 Heliangelus exortis | reverse complement strand
TGGTGGGGTGGAGCTGGGGGTAAGGGGGGGGTCTGGGGGTCCCGTCGGGCTGAGGTTTCCCTCTGCCCCCGCAGCGGACCTGGAGCGGGAGAGCAAAGAGGATCAGTGGCTGGGGGTGAGCGTGAAGAGCCAAGGGCCCGGCGGAAAGATCGTGGTGAGCAGCGGGACTGGGGGGGCACAGGAGGGAGGTGGGGGGTCCCTAGGTGTTACCTGACCCCCCTCTTCCACAGACCTGCGCCCATCGGTACGAGGCGCGGCACCGGGTGCGGCAGCCGCTGGAGACGCGGGACGCGATCGGACGCTGCTTCGTGCTGAGCCAGGACCTGAGGGCTCGGGATGAGCTGGATGGGGGGGAGTGGAAATTCTGCCAGGGGAGACCCCAGGGCCACGATCGCTTCGGGACCTGTCAGCAGGGGCTGGCGGCAGCGTTCAGCCCCGACCGCCGCTACGTCCTGCTGGGAGCCCCCGGCACCTACAACTGGAAGGGTGAGGAGGGGGACACGGGGGGGACACCCACCCCCCCCCCCCCAACCTGGGGATGGGGGCTGAACCTCCCCAGGGGCCGGGGGGAGGGGTGGATGGGACCCCCTATCGGGAGTGGTGAGGGGGGGGGAGCAAGGCTGGGGGGGCCAGGTTTGCACGTGGGGGTCTGCACACGCGTGGGGGGTGAGCGCACGTGGGGTGTGGGGGGTGAGCGCGCGTGTGTGCACACGGGCTGCGTGAGGGTGCCCGTGCGCTGCGTGTCCTGTGCTCACGCGTGATGGGGGTGTGCACGACCGCACACCTGGGCGCGCGTGTCCCCCTTGCACACGCGTGTGCGCCGCCGTGTCGGGATGCCACGGGGCGTGTCCTGGGCTGAGCACAGCGCCGTGGGGCAACGTCTCTGTCCGCGGGGGTTCCTCAGGGGGTCCCCAACCCCCCCCCCCCCCTCTGACCCCCCAACTCCGCAGGGACCCTGCGCGTGGAGCTGCTCAACCAGAGCTCCCTCGACCCCCTGCGCTACGACGACGGCCCCTACGAGGCGGGGGGCGAGAAGGACCAGGACCCCTCGCTCATCCCCCTGCCTGCCAACAGCTACCTGGGTACGGGGGGGCCCGGCTGCGATGGCAAAGCAGGGGACCCCCCCTCCACCGGGATCCCCTGGCCTCGCCGCCCGGCTCCCACCCCGACCCGGCCGTGTGCCCTCCCCTGACGTCCCCCCCCTCTTTTTTCCCCCACTCCCCACCCCCCCCCGGCGCAGGGCTCCTCTTTGTGACAAACGTGGGTAGCTCAGACCCCGAGCAGTTGATCTACAAAACCCTTGAGCCCGGCGAGGAAGGTGCCCGGCGCCCCCCCCGACGTGGCCCACAATAGTTACCTGGGTTGGTAGCGTGTGCCCCCCCCCCCCCCCTCCCCCGTGTGCCACCCCCCCCCCCCCCCGTGGATGTGTCCTCCGGTGTGTGTGTATACACCCCCCCCGTGTCCATGGAGGGAGAGAGGAAAGGAGACCCCACCCCCACCCCCTATGTGCCCCCCCCCTCTGCCGACCCTGTGTGCACCCAGCACCCCTCCCTCTGCACCGTGCCCCCCCTCCTCGTGCTCGTCTTTGCCCCCCCCCTTGCACATGTAGCCGTGCACGCCTGTGGCTGCATCCACCCCCCATGCCCCCCAAATCCTCGGCCCGGGGACCCCTCTTGGGGCCACCCAGCACCAAGGAAATGCCTGTGGCTGTCACCCCCCCCGGGTGGGGGTCCCCAACCCCCCCCATCTGCTTTGTCCCCACCCCTGTCCTGTGTCCTGTGTCCGTGTTGGGGCTGCGGGGGGGGCAGCGCCAAGCTGGGCGGGGGGGGGGAGGAGGGAACGCCCCGGGAAATGGGGGGATGCAGAGCCTGGCGTGGCCCCCCCCGCACCCCACTGTCCGTGTCCTTTTCCCCACGGAGATGTTTCTGCATGGGGGGTGCACGGGTCCCGTGGGGGGGAGCGGCTGCATCCTGCTGGGGGCTTGGGGGGGCTGCGGGGGGGAGGGGGGGCTGGGCACTGCAGCGATTGCATGTGGGGAGGGGGTCCAGACCCTTCTGGGCTGCTCTCTCCATCGGGGGGGGGGTGGGGTGGTCCTAGCCCCCCTACCACTCTGCTCTGGGTCTTGCTGCTCTGGCTCCAAAATCTTCCCCTTCTCTCCCCAAAATTTTCCCTTCTGGCACCGCGGGGAGGGGCTGGGCCTCGCTCCCCCCCGGCAGCCTCTGCCCCCCCCCCCTCCCCCCTTTTTTTTGGCTTCCCCTGGCCCAGGGCTGGGGAAGGGACCCCAAAGTCCTGCCCTCCTCTTAGGGAGCGCAGATCGGGGAAACTGAGGCACGAACAGACACCCCCAGCCCGCCCCCTCCCACTCCCACCCCAAATCACCCGAGCAGGGGGACGGACAGACAGACGGACAGACGGCGGGTCGGGGGAAGGGAGGGGACAGGGGGTGGGGGGGGGGGCGGTGTCGGGTGGGCACACACACCTGTGCGTGTCCTGCGTGTCCCCCCCACGCAGGTTTCTCGGTGGACTCGGGCGCGGGGCTGACGCGGCGGCGGGAGTTGAGTTTTGTCACCGGCGCCCCCCGCGCCAACCACACCGGGGCGGTGCTCATCCTGCGCCGCGACAGCGCCAACCGCCTGGTCCCCGAGGTTGTCCTGCCCGGCCACCAGCTCACCTCCGCCTTCGGACACGCTGTCGCCGTGCTGGACCTCAACAGTGACGGGTGAGCCCGGGGGGGGCACCCCCCTCCCCCCGGGAAAGGCGAATTTCCTCCCCCCCCCCCCCCCCTCCTAATAATCCCGGGGTGCCAGAGCATCCCCCCCCCCCCCCCCCCCCCCCGGCTCCATCCCTCGCTCTGCGGGGATTGGGGGTGATGGAGCCGCCGTCCCCGCAGCTGGATGGACCTGGTGGTGGGGGCCCCCCCACTTTTTCGAGCGCAAGGAAGAGATCGGGGGGGCCGCCTACGTCTACATCAACCCCGCGGGGCGCTGGGACTCTGCCACCCCCCTGCGCCTCAACGGGGACCCGCGGATCCATGTTCGGCATCGCCCTCAGCGCCGCCGGAGACCTCAACCACGACGGCTTCGAGGGTGAGGAGCTCGGGGGGGGGGGGGTCAGGGGGGTTTGGGGGGATCGGGGGTCCCCGTGGGCTGGGCCACATCCAGCAGCCCGCCCCAGGGTGGGGAGGGGGTGGTGATACCGGGGGCTGCATCCAACAGAGGGTCCTGGGAGGGGTCTCCCCACCTCCTCCTCCTCGAGCAGCCCCTCCCCCCCCCAGACCTGGCGGTTGGAGCCCCCTTCGACGGCGCCGGCAAAGTTTTCATCTACCACGGCAGCACCTTGGGGATCGTGGCCAAACCGGCACAGGTGAGGAGGGGGCACTGGGCTGGGAAGGGGGGGGGGGGGAGACATCGCCCATCGCCCCCCCCCCCGACTCTCGCCGGTGTCACAAGCGCCTTGTCCCCAGGTGCTGGACGGGGAGGGCGTGGGGGGTGAGGACCTTTGGGTACTCGCTCTCGGGGGGCCTGGATGTGGACGGGAACCTCTACCCGGACCTGCTCGTCGGGTCCCTCTCAGACAGCGTCGTGCTCTACAGGTGAGGCTCTGCCCCAGCCCCCCTCCCCCCTCCCGTTCCCGACCATCCCCATCCCGGTGCATTCCCCCCCCACCACCACAGGACCCCCCCTACAGACTCTCCCAGAGC
Source organism: Heliangelus exortis (assembly GCF_036169615.1). Lineage (NCBI taxonomy): Eukaryota > Metazoa > Chordata > Aves > Apodiformes > Trochilidae > Heliangelus > Heliangelus exortis. The sequence continues at coordinate 1,348,692 of NC_092452.1, read as the reverse complement.
ATCCCCTGACCCAGGGGGGTCCCCGAGCAGGGTCGGGGGTCCCGCGGGGAGGGTGGGTGCCGGGTCTGTGCCAGGCTCTGGGTGCCTCTGGGTGGTCCCAGCCCAGCACCCCCTACTCCCCACCCCTTGGCAGGGCCCGGCCGTTGTCCACGTCTCCAGGAACATCTCCCCTGACCCCCCCCAACATCGACCTGGAGCAGAGCAACTGCCGGCACCAGGAGGGGATCTGGTGGGTGTCACCTGCTGTCCCCTCCCCAGGCGCACGGCCGGGTAGGGGGGTGCCGCCTGTTTCACCCCGTGCCCCCCCCGTTTGTGTCCTCCCACCAGCGTGGACGTCCAAGCCTGCTTCAGCTACACAGCCAGTCCCGCCAGCTACAGCCCCCACCTGGGTGAGTGGGGGGGGCCCGGGCAGTGGGAGGGGGACACGGACACACACACAGGGCCCCCCGGGTGGGAGGGGAGGGACCCCCCAGCATCGCCCCCCGTCCCTCTGCCCTCAGTGCTGGAGTTCGTGTTCGACGCCGACACGGAGCGGCGGCGCCTGGGCCACCCCCCCCGCGGAGCCTTCCTGGGCCGCCGACCCTCGGATCCCGAGCATCAAATCTCGGGAACGCTGGAGCTGCCCCGGCAGCACTCCCGGGTCTGTCACACGCCACCTTCCAGCTCCAGGTGGGTCCTTGTCCCCCACCCCGGCTCCATCCCCATCCCAGCTTCATCCTCATCCCCATCCCCACCTCTATCTTCTTCCTCATCTTCATCCCAGCTTCATCCTCGTTTCCATCCCCACCTCACCTCCATCTTCATCCTCATGTTCATCCCCATCCCATCTTCATCCTCATTTCCATCCTCATCCTCATCTTCATCCCTATCCCATCTTCATCCTCATTTCCATCCCCACCTCACCTCTATCTTCATCCTCCTCCCCACCGCATCCTCATCCTCATTTCCATCCCCACCTCACCTCCGTCTTCATCCTCATCCTCATTTCCATCCTCATCCTCATCCCCACCCCATCCTCATCCTCATTTCCATCCCCACCTCACCTCCATCTTCATCCTCATCCTCATTTCCATCCTCATCCTCATCCCCACCCCATCCTCATCCTCATCCCCACCCCATCCTCATCCTCATTTCCATCCCCACCTCACCTCCATCCTCATCCTCCTCTTCCATCCCCATCCCTTTCCCCATCCCCACCCTCACCCATATCCCCCCCCGCAGGACAACATCCACGACAAGCTCCGTCCCATCGCTGTCACCCTCGCCTACGGCATCCAGGGAGCCGGGGACAGGCGGCAGAGCCGGGGGGGGGCTGCGGAGGACCCGGGGGGCTTCTCTGCCCCCCCCTCTTGCCCGCCCTCAGCCCCCAGCCCCCCAGCAGCCACCGCACCGAGGTGGGGACTCGGCCGCTCCCCCCGGTCCTTTCCTCCCTCCCCGCTGTTTTGGGGTGCAGTGTCCCGTTGGGGGGCTGCTGGAATGTCCCCGTGTGTCCCCCCCCAGGTGCATTTTCTGAAGCAGGGCTGCGGGGATGACAAAATTTGCCAGAGCAACCTCCAGCTGAGCTCCCAGTTCTGTGCCCGCCTGGGGGACTCCGAGTTCCTCCCCCTGCCCCGGTGAGGGGGGGGCGGATCGGGCCCCCAACCCTACAGGGGGGTGTTGGGGCCACCCTATGGTTTTGGGTTTTGGTTTTTTTTTTTTTTTTTTCCTCACGGTGTCTCTGTCCCCAAGGGCTGAGGATGGCACTGCCATTTTCGCCATGAGCGGCCAGAAGGATGTGGCCCTGGAGATCCTGGTCACCAACTTCCCCTCAGACCCCCAGGACCCCCAGAGGGACGGGGACGATGCCCACCAGGCTCTGCTCTCTGCCACCCTCCCCCCCGAGCTCCTCTACTCCGCCCTGCGCCCCTTCGACAGCCGAACCCCCTCGGTGCGGGGGAGGGGGGGTCCTGGGGAGGGGGGTGCTGAGGGTGCCGAGATGGGGGGGGGTCCTGGATGGGCAGGGGGATGGGGACGTTCCGGGGGGAACACTGCGGGATGGGGATAACCCCGGGGTGTCGGGGGTCCCGGAGGGCTCAGTGCCGGGGTGCAGAGGGCTGGGTGTCCCCCCCCCCCCCCCTCCCCAGCAGCGGGGGGCTCAGCTCTGTGCCCCCCAGGAGAAGCCGGTGGTCTGCCTGGCCAACCAGAACGGCTCAGAGGTGGAGTGCGAGCTGGGGAACCCCCTGAAACGCGGAGCACAGGTAGGGGCTGCCCCCCACCCTCTCCCACCCCCTCCCCCCTGACCCGGCTCCCCCCTCACCCTCCCTTCCCCCCCCCATTCCAGGTTCGATTCTTCCTCATCCTCAGCACTTTGGGCATCACCATCGAGACCACGGACCTGGCGGTGGAGCTCGCGCTGTCCACGTGAGCCTGGGGGGGGGGGGATGGGGTTGCTGGAGGGGAGGACTTGGGGTGTTGCCCCCCCTCCCCTTCTTAAAACCCCCCCCGGCATCTCCCCAGGATCAGCGAGCAGCCGGGGCTGCAGCCGGTGGTCGCCCGAGCCCGGGTGGTCATCGAGCTGGTGCTCTCCGTGACGGGGTGAGCGAGGGGGGGGGTCCCTGGGTGGGGGGGGTGGTGGGTCCGGAGGGGGGTGTCCGTGGGGCTGTCCTGACCCCCACCTCTCCCCCCGCAGCGTGGCGGTGCCCCCCCCAGCTCTTCTTTGGCGGGGTGGTGCGGGGGGAGAGCGCGGTGCGGAGGGAGAGGGAGGTGGGCAGCGCCGTCAGCTTCGAGGTGACGGTGAGTGGCGGGGGGGGGGTCGGGGGGGTCACCCCTCTGCTCCCCCTTCCTGCTCCACGCTGCCGGGTTGGGGCAGTTTTGGGGATGGGGGGGGTCCGTGCGGGGGGCGGCCGAGGGGGGTTGGGGGTCTGGGGGGGGCTCAGTGTAAGGGGTGTCCGTGGGTCGGGGGAGTCCGTGGGGGGGGGGTCCGAGGGTCAGAGGGTCCATACGGGGGGCAGCCATGGGTCGGGGGGCTGGGGGGGGTGGGGTGAGGGGTGTTCGTGGGCGTTGGGGGGGGTGTCCCCCGTGTGGAGCGTGGTCCGGGAGGTCCTTGCGGGGTTGTCCGTGGGTTGGGGGGGTCCGTGTTGGTGTGGCAGCCGTGAATCGGGGCGGCGGAGAGGAGGGGGGGGTGGTCGGGGATCAGAGCCCCCAGCGCTCACTGTTCCCCCCTTTTTGCCCCTTTACCCCCCCCCCCCCAGGTCGCCACTCGGGGCCCCGTCCTGCGCTCCCCGGGCTCGGCCCGCGCTCACCCCTGCAGTGGCCGCTGGAGCTGCAGAATGGGAAGTGGCTCCTCTACCCCCTGGAGCTGGAGCTGGTGACCCCCCCCCGGGGCACCGCGCAGCCTGCAGCCCCCCCGCCAACCCCCCTGCGCCTCGCCCTGGTACGGCCACGCAGCGGGGGAGACACGGGGGGGACACGGGGGGGGAGACACGGGGGTCCCCGTTCTCCCCCTCCGTTCCCTCCTATTCATTTCTGCCCCCCCCCCCCCCGCTCTCCCAGGAACCACCGGGGGAGGATGAGTCCTTCGGGGGGGCCCCCGCGGGGTCCTGGTGGGTGCCGGCACCCTCTGAGAGGAGGAGGAATGTCACACTGGTGAGTGGGGTGCCCCAATCCTGGGCTGACCCGGTTCTGGGGTGCCCCTGGTCCTGGGGGTGCACCAATCCTGGGCTGACCCGGTTCTGGGGTGCCCCTGGTCCTGGGGAGCTCCCTGGTCCTGGGGTGCCCCCAATCCTGGGCTGACCCGGTTCTGGGGTGCCCCTGGTCCCTGGGGTGCCCCAATCCTGGGCTGACCCGGTTCTGGGGTGCCCCTGCTTCTGGAGTGCCCCAATCCTGGGATGCTCGGTCTTGGGGTGCTCCAATCCTGTAGTGCCCCAGTCCTGGTGTGACTCTGGTCCTGGGGTGCCCCAAATCTTGGGGTGCCCCGGTCCTGGGCTGTCCCCAATACTGGGCTACCCCAATCCTGGGGGTGCCCCTGGTTCTGTGGTGCCCCAATCCTGGGGCGCCGTGGTCCTGGGGTGCCCCCATCCTGGGATGCCCCTGGTTTTGGGGTGCCCCTGGCTCTGTGCTTGCCCCAATCCTGGGGTGCCCCCGTTCTGTGGTGCCCCCCGGTGTTGGGGTACGGCTGCCCTGACCCCCCCTTTTCCCCCAGGACTGTGCCCAGGGCACCGCTCGCTGCCACACCTTCCGCTGCCCCCTCCCCAACTTCGAGCGCGCTGCGGTGCTGAGGGCCCCGGGGGAGGCTGTGGAACAGCAGCTTCCTGGAGGTACCGGGGGGCTTCACCCCCCCAGGGGGACAGGGAACCCCCGCAGTGGGGACAGGGACGTCCCCAGGATAGGGGTGGGACCCCCCAGGATGGGGATAGGGACCCCCCAGGATAGGGATGGGACCCCCAGGATGGAACCCTCAGGATGGAACCAGCAGGATGGGGACAGGGACATCCCCAGAATAGGGATGGGACCCCCCCAGGATGGGAATAGGGACCCCCAGGATAGGGATGGGGACCCCCCAGAATAGGGATGGGACCCCCAGGATGGGGGATGGGATCCCCAGGATAGGAATGGGACCCCCCAGGATGGGGACAGGGACATCCCCAGAATAGGGATGGGACCCTCCAGGATAGGGGTGGGACCCCCAGGATAGAATAGGGACCCTCAGGATAGGGGTGGGACCCCCAGGATGGAACCAGCAGGATGGGGACAGGGACATCCCCAGAATAGGGATGGGACCTCCAGGATAGGGATGGGGACCCCCAGAATAGGGATGGGACCCCCAGGATGGGGATGGGGACCCCCAGAATAGGGGTGGGACCCCCAGGATGGGGATGGGGACCCCCAGGATAGGGGTGGGACCCCCAGGATGGGGATGGGACCCCCAGGATGGGGATGGGGACCCCCAGGATGGAACCATCAGGATGGGGACAGGGATATCCCCAGAATAGGGATGGGACCCCGGGATGGAACCATCAGGGTGGGGATAGGGCCCCCTGGGGGCAGGACCCCCTCCTGAGACCCCTGGGCTGGGGAGAGGGACCCCCAGGATGGGGACAGGAGCCCTGGGATGGGGACCCCCCAGGACGGAGCCCTTGATGTGGGGGTTGGGGACCTCCAGACAGGATTTCCGAGATGAGCCCCTCGGGATGGGGACAGGAACCCTGGGATGGAGCCTGGGGGATGGGGACCCCCGGCACGGGGACCCCCAGGATAGGGAGGGGGCTGAGCCACCCCCTGTCCCCCCCCAGGAGTACCTGACCGTCACCTCGGTGGAGCTGATCCTTCGTGCCAGCGTCTCGGTGACATCGTCCATCAAGAACCTGGTGCTCAGCAACGCCACCACGCAGGTCTGGCCACCCCCCCCCCAAACCCAGACCCCCCCCCCTGGGACCCCTCCCCCTGCCACCCCCTGACCCCCCCCCCCCTCTCTCTCCCCCCAGATCTCCGTCTCCATCTACCTGGACCCGGGGGTGGCAGTGGCCGGGGGTGTCCCCTGGTGGGTGATCCTGCTGGCCGTGCTGGCCGGGGGTCCTGGTGCTGGCCCTGCTGGTCCTTGTCCTCTGGAAGGTGAGGGAGGGGACGTGGCGGGGGGGGACGTGTCCCCTCCCCCTGGCACAGGGATGGGATGGGCTGGGACACCCGGACGTGCCGTGCTGTGCTGTGCTACCCTGGCTGTGACGTGACGTGATGTGACATCACGAAGTGACACACTGTACCATGCCGTGCCGTGCCGTGTCACCCTGGCTGTGACATAACGTGACATTCTGTGCCGTGCTGTGCTGTGCTGTGCTACCCCGGCTGTGATGTGACATGACATGGCGTGACGTGGCGTGATGTGACATGATGTGACATCACAAAGTGACACGCATGCTGTGCCGTGTCACCCTGGCTGTGACATAATGTGACATTCTGTGCCGTGCCGTGCTGTGCTGTGCTACCCCTGGCTGTGGCGTGACATGACGTGACGTGATGTGACGTGATATGACGTGATGTGACATGATGTGATGTGACGTGACATCACAAAGTGACACGCTGTACCATGCTGGGCCATGCTGTGTCACCCTGGCTGTGACATCACGTGACATTCTGTGCTGTGCTGTGCTACCCTGGCTGTGACGTGATGTGACATCACAAAGTGACACGCCGTGCCGTGCCATGTCACCCTGGCTGTGACATAGTGTGACATTCTGTGCCGTGCTGTGCTGTGCTGTGCTACTCTGGCTGTGACGTGACATGACATGACGTGATGTGACGTGATATGACATGATGTGACACAATGTGACATGACGTGACATCACGAAGTGACACACTGTACCATGCCGTGCTGTGCCGTGTCACCCTGGCTGTGACATAGGGTGACATTCTGTGCCGTGCGTGTGCTGTGCTACCCTGGCTGTGATGTGACATGATGTGACATGACGTGACGTGACATCACGAAGTGACATACTGTGCCATGCTGTGCCATGCCGTGTCACCCTGGCTGTGACATAGTGTGACATTCTGTGCTGTGCCCGTGCTGTGCTGTGCTACTCTGGCTGTGACGTGACATGAGCTGATGTGACGTGATGTGACATCATGATGTGACATGCAGTGCCACCCTGGGTGTGATGTGACATCCTGTGCCATGTCATGCCGTGCTAACCGGGCTGTGCCATGACACGCTGTGACACAATGTGACACGATGTGACGTGATGTGACACACTGTGACACGCTGTGACATGCCATCCCGTGCCATGCTGTGGGACCCTGGCTGTCACACGATGTCCCCAGCACACGATGCCATGCTGTGCCACCTGGCTGTGACATGACACGCTGTGACACGCTGTGACCCGATGTGACCCGTGCCACCCCACGCCGTTCCCTGCCGTGCCGTTCCGTGCCAGCCCGTCCCGTGTCACCCGCAGCCGGGGATGTCCCCGCGTGTCCCTGACCGCCCTCTCCCCCCCGCAGTTCGGTTTCTTCCGCCGGGCCCGCGCCCCCCCCGCCGTTCCCCGGTACCACGCGGTGAAAATCCCGCGGGAGGAGCGGCAGCAATTCCGGGAGGAGAAGACGGGAACCATCCAGAGGCGCGAGTGGGCCGCCCACCCGCGGGACCCCGGCGAGGGCCGCACGGCCCCCAGCTCGGCATAGCCCTGGGACACGCGTGGGACACGAGGGGGGGGGGGAAACGGAGCCCGTGGGGGACACGGGACGGCTCACGGGGCCCCACGGGGCCCACGACGGTGAAGAAATTAACGCAATAAAAACAACGGCCCCCTCCACGGCCCGCGTCCCGCCCAGCCTGACATGGGGGAGGCCATGATGGGGGTTGTACGGCAGCCGCCATGATGGGGGTTGTACGGCAGCCGCCATGTTGGGTGTGGCGGAGGGAAGCTGCCATTATGGGTGTGCCTGTTTGCGCTGCCGCGGCCCGGGGTCAGCTCTGTCTGCTGGGGCAAAGGGGTTCGTCCCTCTCCTCGCCCGTGGATCGGGTTCGGCCACTGCTCCCCCGGTCCCGGCGGCTCAGGGAGGAGGGGGCGCGGCCCTGCCCGTAACCAAGATGGCGCCTCCCACACGGAGCCTTTAAATGGCGGCGCTCTCCTGGGCTTCGCCGCGCCTGCTGATGACGTCAGAGCCCCTTCCGGAAGCGGCGCCCTCCATGGGGGCTCCGGAGCCGAGGGCCGTCGGGGACCGCTCGGAGCCTCCCGCGCCCGGGGATGGTGAGGCCGGGGCGGCAGCGGCTGCCAGGGGCGGGGGGGCTGTCCGGGGACTCCCCCTGTCCCTCAATCCCCTCACGGGCTCCCCGCGTCCCCTTTCCCCGCGTCCCCCCCCACCCCGTGTCCCCCCCTCCCCCGTGTCCCTCGCTGTCTCCCACGTCCCCCGCACCCCCTCACCCTCCATCCCCACCCCCCCCCTCCTTGTCCCCGTCTCCTCCCGCTTGTCCCCGCCGTGTCCCCTCCGCAGCGTGTCCCGTGGGGACACTTGGGGGACTCCCCTGTCCCTGTCCCCCCCCCCAGACGTGCTGCTCTCCGGACTGATGGCGTCGGGCGCCACGAGTCGCTCCGAGGACGAGGAGTCCCTGGCGGGACAGAAGCGGAGCTCAGCCCCGGCCTCGGGCGCCGTCCCCAAACGCCGCAGCTCCTCCCGGTACCGTGGGGAGAGGGGAAGGGGACGGGAGGGGGGACCCCCGAGGGGAGGGCACGGGGGGACTCGGAGCCTTCTCGTTTCTCCCAGGTTCATCAAGAGGAAGAAGTTTGATGATGAGTTGGTAGAGAGCTCCCTGGCCAAGTCCTCCAGCAGGGCCAAGGGGGCTGGGGGGGTCGAACCCGGGCGCTGCTCGGGCAGTGAACCCTCCTCCAGTGAGAAGAAGAAGGTGAGGGGACCAGAGGGGACACCCAGGGACCAAAGGGGACACCCAGGGATCATCTGGGACACTCGGGGACCAGCGGGGACGAGAGGGGCCACTCAGGGACCAGTGGGGACACCCAGGGACCAAAGGGGACACCCAAGGAGCAGCAGGGACACCCAGGGATCACCTGGGACATCCAGGGAGCAGCAGGGATAATGAGGGAGCAGCAGGGACCATCTGGGACCACTTAGGGATCATCTGGACCACTCAGGGAGCAGCAGGGATAATGAGGGACCAGCAGGGATATCCAAGGACCATCTGGGACACTCAGGGACCAGAGGGGACACTTGGGGACCAGTGGGGACATCCAGGGAGCAGCAGGGATAATAAGGGAGCAGCAGGAACACCCAGGGATCATCTGGGACATCCAGGGAGCAGCAGGGACCATGAGGGACACCCAGGGACCATCTGGGACCACTCAGGGATCATCTGGGACACTCAGGGAGCAGCAGGGATAATGAGGGGCCAGCAGGGATATCCAAGGACCATCTGGGACACTCGGGGAGCAGCAGGGACACTCAGGGACACCCAGGGACCATCTGGGACACCCAGGGACCATCTGGGACACTCAGGGACCAGCAGGGACACCCAGGGACCATCTGGGACACTCGGGGAGCAGTGGGGACACACAGGGTCTGGTTGGGGATGGGTGCAGATGCCCAGGGCCCAGCAGAGCTTCAGGGTCCATCAGGAACAGGGGCTGGGGGGGGGGTCTCATCGCTGCCTTCCCCCCCCCCTCATTTCTGCCCTCCCTCCCCCCAGGTCTCCAAGGCAGTGACAGTCCCCGTGGCCCCCAGCCCTGTGCCACCCCCAGGCCTGGCCAAACGGATGAAGAAAAGCAAACAACCCCTGCAGGTGACCAAGGACCTGGGGCGCTGGAAACCTGCGGACGATCTCCTGCTCATCAACGCCGTGCTGCAGGTAACAGCCCTGGGCTGGCTGGGGACCCCTCCTTGACCCCTGGGGACCCCTCCTTGACCCCTGGGAACTCCTCCCTGGTCCCTGGGGACCCCTCCCTCACCCCGGGGGGGTTTTCCAGACCAACGATTTGACCTCAGTGCACCTGGGGGTGAAGTTCAGCTGCCGCTTCAACCTGCGGGAGATCCAGGAGCGTTGGTACGCGCTGCTCTACGACCCCATCATCTCCAAGTGAGCCTGGGGCAGGGCCCGAGGGGCAGAGGGGAGCTGTTTGGGGTTCTTTTCTTTTAGGAGGGGGGGTCTTATACTGCGTCCCACCCCCCCTCCAGACTGGCCTGCCAAGCCATGAGGCAGCTGCACCCCGAGGCCATCGCTGCCATCCAGAGCAAAGTGCTCTTCAGCAAAGCCGAGGAGCAGCTGCTCAACAAAGTGGGATCGGTGAGAGCCAGGGGGGAGAGGAGCTTTGGGGGGGGGTGAGCTGGGGGCTGGGGTTCCTGTCAGGGTCTCCTCGGTGCCACGTGTCCCCTCTGTCCCCCGCAGACCAGCCAGCCCACCCTCGACACCTTCCAGGAGCTGCTCCACAAACACCCCGACGTCTTCTACCCCTCCCGCACTGCCAAGGCCCTGCAGCTCCACTGGCAGCTGATGAAGCAGTACTACCTGCTGGAGGACCAGACTGGTGAGGCCCCAAGGGTCCCTGGGGTCCCCCTTGTCCCCTGTCCCCCTTGTCCCCTGTCCCCCTTGTCCCCTGTCCCCCTTGTCCCCTGTCCCTCTCACTCCCTCCTCTCCTGCTCCCTCCAGTGCAGCCGCTGCCCAAGGGAGACCAAGTCCTGAACTTCTCGGATGCTGAGGACATGCTGGATGACAGCAAACTCAAGTGAGTGAGGGGTTTTGGGGGGGCTGGGGAGGAGAAGGGGGGTGGGACTGGCTTGGGAGAAAACCCCAAGGAGGGTTTTTTGAGGGGGGGGGGGGTGGCACTGTCTCATCCTGCCCCCTCTCCTCCGCAGGGATGTGCGGGATGAGGTGCTGGAGCACGGTGAGTCCAGCTTGTTCCTCCTGGGCAGCCTGAAGTGGGGGTGGTGGGGGGAGGCTCCAGGGGGTCCCCCCCTCCACCCCAGCCCAGGGGGTGCCCCCCCAGCACCCCCAACCCTTCTCTTCTCCCCAGAGCTGACCGTGGCTGACCGGAGGCAGAAGCGGGAGATCCGGCAGCTGGAGCAGGAGCTGCACAAGTGGCAGGTTCTGGTTGACAGCATCACAGGTGAGAGCTGGGGGGGGCTGTCTGTCTATCTGTCTGTCTGTCTGTCTCTGTCTGTCTGTCCCCTCAGCTCTCTGTCTGTCCCTCTGTCCCTCCTCTCACCCCCTCTTCCCACAGGGATGAGCTCCCCAGACTTTGACAGCCAGACCCTGGCCGTGCTGCGGGGCCGCATGGTGCGGTACCTGATGCGCTCCCGGGAGGTGAGCACTGCTGGGGGGGGGAGGGAAAAGGGGGAGGTGGGTGTTGTAGGACCCCCACCCACCCAGGGGACCCCCCTCGATCTCCCCTCCCCCTTTTCCTGCTCCCCCAGATCACTCTGGGCAGAGCCACCAAGGACAATCAGATCGATGTGGACCTGGCGCTGGAGGGACCCGCCTGGAAGATCTCCCGCAAGCAGGGTAGGGAGGGGGCAGGGGGTGGGGGGCTGCTCTGTGCTCCCCCTCCCCTTGTTCCCCACTGTTTCCCCCCCCCTCACCCCATTTCCCCCCCCCCTCCAGGTGTCATTAAGCTGAAGAACAATGGGGATTTCTTCATTGCTAACGAGGGCCGGCGCCCCATCTACATCGACGGCCGCCCTGTGCTGGGTGGCAACAAGTGGAAACTCAACAACAACTCCGTGGTGGAGGTGAGAGCCTGGGGGGTCGGGGGGGTCGGGGGGGTCCTGGAGAGGCCTGGGGGGTGGTCCTGGGGGTCCCCCCCTCCCTCTTCCCCCTGCAGATCCCACTCCTTCCCCTGTTCCCCCTGCAGATCGCCAGCCTCCGCTTTGTCTTCCTCATCAACCAGGACCTGATTGCCCTCATCAAGGCTGAGGCAGCCAAACTGGCCCAGCAGTGACCCAGGGGGGTGTCCCCCCCCCCCAGACCCCCCTCAGCCACCTCCTGAGGGGCACTGTGTCCCCCTCCAGCCCCCAGAGATTGTCACCTTCCAATAAAGTGCTTTGCCCCATCCCCGTGTGGGGACACCCCGGGAGGGGGGGGACAGGATCCCCCTGCTCTTAAAATTGGTTTTTAATTGAAAAACATGGAGGGGGGGGGGGAAGCACCAGCTCTGGGGGGGGGCATTACCCACCTGTCCCCTTCTTTGGGGCTGGGGGGACTCCCTGAGACATCAGCTTTTGAGTGATGTCACTGGGGAGGTGTGATGTCATTAGGGAGGTGTGATGTCATTAGGCAGGTGTGATGTCACTTCCCCACAGCCCCATCAACTTCAGCCCTTGAGGGTTCCCTGGAATTTGTGGCCCAGGGACCCCCCCCCGGTCCCTTTTGGGGAGGGGGCAGTGGGGAGGTACTGGGTGTACTGGTCAGACTGGGGCTGAGCTTTGTCAGCAGGAAACACCAGGATTTATTGACAGTGTCCAACCCACTTGAGAGAAAGTTAAAGAAAAGGGGGGGGGGGGGGAAAAATTAAGGGTAGCAAATCCTGGGACCTCCCCCCCTCCCCCAAGAACAGCCCCCCCTGGCCTCTCCAGAGCCTCAAAGTCCCTGGTGGCACCAAGGGGTGACAGTGACAACCTCCCCTGGTGCCACCAGGGCAAGGGAAACTGAGGGAGAGAGAGGAGCTGGGGTTTGGGGGGGGCAAAACAGAGCCCCCCTCCCCTCCCCAACATCAAGGGGGAGCCAGCTCCCTGCCTGTCCCCCAGGAGGGGCCCCCCCCACCCCCTGTCCCTGCTCCTCCTCGCTGCCAGCACGAGGAATGGGCCTGATTTTTGGGGGGGGGGGGGGAAAGGAGGGAGGTGGCAGCACCCAGGGGGTGGGGGGGGGCAGCCTGGACCTGCTCAGGGCTGTGAGAAGAACACAAAGCAGATCTGGGGGGGGTGGGGGAGGGGGGGGTGAGGAAGGGAAGAAAAAAGGGGAAAAAAAAACCCCAACCCAAATGGCACAAAACCTGCGCAGTGTAAACGTTCCCTGGGGGGGGGTGAGGGGGGGGCAGCAGCTCCAGGTCTCAGGAATTGGCTCCTTCCTGGCGACTGGCTCGGGGCTTGCGTTGGGGGAGCCCCTTGGGCTCTGTGCTGGAGGGGGGGGGGTCCTGGGGGGGACGGGGGGGGCTGCTTGCCCTGGGGCTGCCCCGGGCTCGGCCTCGCTCGGTGGCCGCTGCCGTAGCGCCCGGGGGCTGGGGGGGCCCCAGTGTGGCGCTGCCCCGGGGTCCTGGGCCCCCCTCCAGATCTCCTGGACCCCTGAAATAGAAGAGAGAAAGGGGGGGGGGAGGTGACCTCCGGGTGCCACATCCCAGGGGAAAAAACGGGAAAGCAAAACCCCCCCCTGAAGGATCCTACAGCAGAACCACGGCGGGCGGGCTGCGGGATCCCGGTGTCGTTGTCCCCTCCTCCCCCCCCTCAAAAAAAAAATGGGGGGGTTGGTTACCTCTCGGGAGGGTTGGGGGGGCCGGGTGCCCCCCGTTGGATCTGCTGAGGACGAGGGTCTCTTGGTGGGGGGGGTAAGGCTGGAGGTGGCAGAGGCACAGGTGGGGGGTGCGGGGGTCGGGGTGGGAGCACTCGGGGGGGCCCCGGAGCTGCAGCGTGAGCGGGTGGAGTAACTGTTCTTGGGGTGGGAAACTGGAAGAGAAAACCAGAATTAGGGAACCATGGAGGACAAGAAGCACCTCTGAGGTCACCAAGGCCACCCCTGAACACCCCGAGATGGCTCCTGGGGATGGGACTCAGCCCCTGCCAACCCCTCCCTCCACCACGGAGACAAAAGGAACCTCCAGATCTGTCCCTCCCCCACCACTGCCACGTTTTGGGGTCAGCAAAGGGGGGAGGGGGCACCTCCCCAGCTCCCACCTTGCCCGAAGGTGGCAATGCTCTTCTTGAGGGTGTCCAGGTCACAGGAGAACCTTGCCACCCTCCCCAGGTCCTCGTCGTACTTGCGCTCGCTCACAAAGTGCTGCAGAGGAAAAAAAAAAAAAAAAAAAAAAAAAAAAGGCAAAAACACAGTCAGAGGCAGAGAAAAGGGGTGAAACTGGGGCAAAATGGGTCTCTGAGCTGGGTGCTGCTTGGAAAAAAAACCAAACCAAACCCTTTTGTCTGTGAAAGGAACCTGGGTGCTGAAGGGGCAGAGGGTTCCTGCACTGCAGGGGGTGAGAACCCTGAATTTTCAGGTTTTTTTCTGGAGTCAGTGTTTTACAAAGCAAATTCTTTTCAATTAAGATTCAGGGTGATGTTTGCCACGATGGGAATTATCAGGATTAATCACTTGGCTCAGCCCTAGGAGCTGAGAGCTGAGAGTGAATTTTCTGATCAAACCCAACTCTGCAAGCCCAGAACTCGCCCAATCCAGACCAGAGGAGTGGAAGGAAAAGGACAAGGACCAAGGAAACAAATCCATCAGGATATGGGGCACTTGGGGAAGTGGCAGGCCAAGAAAACCAGTAAGAAACTGGAGCAGGATGAAAGGCTTGGCCCTTGGAGATGGTGGGCTGGGGGTTCCCTCCCAGCAGGCACCCAGCTCTGTGTGTGTCAGGGAAAGAAATCATCATTTCCTCAGAAATCATAGAATCCTAGGGGTTGGAAGGGACCTCGAAAGATCATCTAGTCCAACCCCCCCTGCCAGAGCAGGGCCCCCCAGAGTACATCGCCTAGGAACGTGTCCAGGTGGGTTTTGAATGTCTCCAGTGAAGGAGACTCCACAACCCCCCTGGGCAGCCTGTTCCAGGGCTCCGTCACCCTTACAGTAAAAAAATTTTTTCTGATACTCAACTTGAACCTCCTATGCTCCAATTTACACCCATTACCCCTTGTCCTATCACTGGTCACCACTGAGAAAAGCCTAACTCCATCTCCCTGACACTCACCCCTTACATATTTGAAAACATTGATGAGGTCACCCCTCAGTCTCCTTTTCTCCAAACTAAAGAGACCCAGCTCCCTCAGCCTTTCCTCATAAGGGAGATGTTCCACTCCCTTAATCATCTCAGTAGCTCTGTGCTGGACTCTTTCAAGCACTTCCCTGTCCTTCTTGAACTGAGGGGCCCAGAACTGGACACAATACTCCAGGTGTGGCCTCACCAATGCAGAAGAGAGGGGGAGGAGAACCTCTCTTGACCTACTAACCACCCCCTTTCTAATGCACCCCAGGATGCCATTGGCCTTCTTGGCCACCTGGGCACACTGCTGGCTCCTGGTCACCTTCCTGGTCCCTTTCTGCCACTCTGTGCCCAGCCTGGAGCTCCCCATGGGGTTGTTGTGGCCAAAATTCGGGACCTGGCACTTGGAATGTTGAACCTCATCCCCTTGGGATCAGCCCAACTCTCCAGGATTCAGGGAGTTGGAGAGAGTGATGAGGCCTCCCCTGAGCCTCCTCTTCTCCAGCCTCAACACCCCCAGCTCCCTCAGCCCTTCCTCACAGGAATTCTGCTGGATCCCTTCCCAGCCTCCTTGCTCTTCTCTGGACCTGCTCCAGCACCTCAATCTCCTTCCTGAGCTGAGGGGCCCAGAACTGGACACAGGACTCAAGCTGTGGCCTCCCCAGGGCTGAGCACAGGGGCAGAATCCCTTCCCTGGACCTGCTGGCCACGCTGTTCCTGAGCCAGCCCAGGATGCCATTGGCCTTCTTGGCCACCTGGGCACACTGCTGGCTCCTGTTCCCCACACTGGTGGCCAAGGTCCATCCTACAACCTTTTCCAAGCCCCTCCTGGCACTCAGATGTCCTGAGGTGTTTGGTGGAGGGGGTGACGATGGGGAAGGGGACTGGAGATGAGTTGTGGTGGCAGAGTGGACACAGCTGTCACCCAGCATCACCTCAGGGCCTGTTCCTGAGCCAGCCCAGGATGCCACTGGCCTTCTTGGCCACCTGGGCACATTGCTGGCTCATGGTCATCTTCTTGTCTACCAGGACCCCCAGGTCTCTTTCACCTACACTGCTCTCCAGCAGCTCAGCCCCCAACCTATCCTGGGACATCGTGTTGTTCTTCCCCAAATGCAAAACTCTACACTTCCCCTTGTTGAATTTCATCCTGTTTCTCCCTGCCCAACTCTCCAGCCTGTCTAAGTCTCTCTGAGTGGCAGCACAACCTTCTGGTGTGTCAGCCACTCCTCCCAGCTTAGTGTCATCAGCAAACTTGCTGAGGGTACATTCTATACCCTCATCCAAGTCGTTGATGAAGATATTGAACAACACCGGTCCCAGTACCGACCCCTGAGGGACTCCACTGGTCACACACCTCCAACCAGATTCTGCCCCATTGACTACAACTCTCTGACTCCTTCCTTTCAACCAGTTCCTGATCCACCTCACTACCTGATCACCAAACCCATACTTGATCAACTTATCTACAAGGATGCTGTGAGAGACGGTGTCAAATGCTTTACTGAAATCAAGATAAACCACATCTACCACTCTGGGCCCTGCTGGGGTGGCACCCACCTCATTCCCAGCAGAGCTGAGGGGGGGTCTGGGGGTCTGGGGAGGGGTCTCACCTTGATGTCAGCCCGGAGCTCCACCAGCTGCTCCTCTGACATCCTCACTGCCACCTCTGTCAGCTTCTTCAGGGCTTCTGCTTTCCTCTGCCGGCTCAGCAGGATCTCCACTGCCAAACAGGAGCACCCCAAACCCCCCCTGAATGCTGGGTTCCCCCCCCAAACCACCCCACAGCAGCCCCTGCCACTCCTCCTGCTGCTGTTTCCATCCCCAGGCTCAGCCCCGGGGGATGAGGGACACAAAATTCCCCCCTAAACTGGGGGGGTTGGGTGCTGCTGGGGTGGTTTCCCACCCACACCAGGAAAACCCCCAGGAATTCTGAGGGCAGCAGGGAAAAGCTTTTCAAGGTTGTGTCAGCCCTGGCAGGCAGCAAACATCACCCTGGGAGGGTTTTATCTGGGTGTAGGGCCACGGATTTAGGGCCAAAAGGAGGGAAATCACAGAAAAATCACAGAAATCTGCTGGGGGGGTGTTGGGCAGCAACAGCCACAGCTCCTGGGTTGGTCAAACAACTGAACCTTACTTGCTTCTGCTTTCACTTTGTCCATCTCAGCCAGCAAAGCCACTTCCCGATCCATGAGGCTGGAGGGGAACAAAAAAAATAAAAAAAAGAAGGAAAAAAAGTGAATTATTAGCATTAAACAAAGAGGATAAGGACACCCAAGCAGCAGAGGAGCCTCCCCGGGCAGACACCAGCAGATGGCAGCAGGAGCTCAGCCAGGGATGGGCTTTTGTTCTGGAAATCAGAACCGAGTTTTGGTGGAGCTGCCCCGGGTTTGGGTCTGGGTCCGTGGTCACCTCCCTCCCATCGGACACGGAGCCACCTCGGAGCCACTTGGTGACACGAGGGAAGGAGGAGTGGTGACAAAAAAGGAGCCCCAAGGGCACGCAGCCTCTGGGGTGCCCCGGGGGGAAGCAGAGCTCAGTCTCACCCCCTCATTACTTCATTTAAGGGGTGCAAATTGACCCCTTAACCCAAAAACTTGGATTCTGGGGCTCCAGAGGAGCACACACCCCCCCCCCCCCCCAACTGCCACCAGGGCCATGTCCCCTGCCAGCCACCCCCAGCAGGTCCCCAACCTGCCCTGGCTGCCACCAGGCTCCTTCCATTCCTATCTGTTCAATATAAAAGCAGAACCTTCCCCAGCACCTGGTGGGACTGGGGAGGTTTCAGCCTCCCCAGCACCGGCCCCAGACTATTTTTAATTTTTTTTTTTTTTGGTTTTTCTGCTTGAAAAAGGGGGAGAATATTTATTTTAGCAGAGAAATGAAAGGGAAAGCAGAGGGCATCAGCAATGCAAACTCAGCCCAGCTCCTCTGCGTGTCAGAGGCGGCTGAGGAGAGATCAATTTAAACAATTCCCTCTGAACAGCAGCTTTGACATTTGGCTTCTTCTGTTGATTTATCACTCTGTCCATCTGCCTTTTCAGGGCAGGAATTGTTTCTGCTCAGAGCACAGCAGGGGCCCGAGCCAGGTCAGGCACTCCAAGCCCAAACCCCCAGGAATACAACACCAAGCTGTTTAATCAGGTTTCACCTCCTCTCCAACCAGCCCAGGGCAGTTCTGCCAGCCAGGAATCCCTCCCAGTTGGCAGAAACAGGGGTGGGAACGTGGCCTTAATGATTATTTAAGTGCAGGGAGAGGCTGGTGGCTCTCAGGCTTCACCTTCTCCTCCCTGCACAGGCAACACCCACCCTGGGCTCTCACCGCCCATTTGCAAGCACCCACCTTGGCCCAGAGCAGGGCTTGAGGTCTCTTTTGTAATTTAATTTACTCAGCAGAGGTCAGTTGGGGTCTTTTACCCAATTTTACAGTCGGGCTGGCTGAGGAACAGGGGTCAAGTGGCTTTGCCTGAGGTTGGTGTGACAAGTGACTGCATGGCTGCTCCTCCAACAAACTCACTGCTGTTTGATGTTGGGGAACACACCTGCAGGTCCTGCACCAGCACCTTCCCCTCTGCCTCCTGGGCTGCAGGAGGAGAGGTTGAAAAAGTGCACAGAAAAAAAAAGGAAAGACTGAACAAGTGCACAAAAAAAAAAAAAAAAAATCCCAAACAATAAGGGAAGGAGCCAAAAAGGAACAATGGCACCAAAACTGTGGCCACCCCACGCTGAGCTCCGGGCCAAACCTGATGGACAAACCACTGTCTGCACCAGCATGGGAAGGGGTGGGATGAGTTTTCCTTGAGGCTGTGACACAAGGAGCTGCAGGACTGACTGCTGGAGGTGCTGGAAGGGTGCCTGGCAGCTCTGCTCCAAGGGGGAGGTGGGAATGAAGGATTTGGGATTCCCTGGTTCAGGTTTCTCCAGCGTCTTCAGCCCACAGGAGCAAATCCTCCCAAAAAACAAAGCCAGAGCAGCTCCTGCTCCTTAAAAAGGATGGATTGCAGAGGCTGGGACAGGCATGAGCACAGCTTTAGGGTCTCCTCCTTCACCCTCACCTGCCCACAGCCCACAGGTCAAACATAAGCACGTTGTCTAGCAAGAGAAGATGGAGGTGAAGAGTTCCAGGGAGCTTCTCTGGCTAAAAGGACACCTGAGGGGCAGAAATTAAACCAGTCCCAGCCTTCCTGCTTCAATATCCTGTTTCAGTTGAACAAACCTGCTTTGAAACCAGGTTTGCCTTTGGGAGGATGCCAGCTGGACAGGGTTTAACTGTGGGATCCTGCCTTGCCCTGCAGGGTTTCAAAAGCCACTGATTGTTCTCCGGGTCAGAGAGGAGTCAGAAAAACAAACAAAGAAAAAAAAGCGAGGGTGCAATTTCCATCTCAGGGCATCACTGCTGGGAAAAGGAAAGTGAATCTCCCTGCAGAGTCAGAGCTCACTGTGGGGATCCTGCTGGGCAGCTCCTCTGCTCAGCGTTTGCCCAGGGAGGTTCCTGGTGGCCCCGTTCCAGGTGGCCACCGGGCTCACGGATCCCCGTGTCCTGTTTCCCAGCAGGTTGATCAGAGCAATGCCAGGGGCCTGGACTTGAGTCTTTACCCTTCCCCGAGGTGACTCATGTGGTTTAGAGGTGAGAACAGCAGCCAGAGGGGGAGGAATTGCTGATCCGGAACAGGAGAACTTGGAATGACATTTGCAGGAGCAGGGAGAGGTTTTGGAACAGAGAGACAAGAGAACCCCTAAGGACCAACCTGCTGGGATAATATTGGGATAATATTGACTCCCTATCACATTAACAAAGCCAGTGGCAAAGGAATAACATTCATGGAGTCAGGGCTGCAAACCCCTCAGCTTCAGCAGGGCAAATCCCCTCCTCCCATGGTGGTTTTTCCAAGAAAAGGAGGTGCTGGGAGCTCCTCATCCAGCTTTGGCTTGGGGACCACAGCACCACAAGCACAGACCCCTTTAACCCTTCCCCCTGCTTCAGCCTGGTGTCCTCAGGTGACAAGTCACCTCTGAACAGTTTTATCAGCACTGCACTGAGGTCAGGAGAGAAATTCCTGGTGGCAGAGTCCAACCCAAGTCCAAGCAGAAGGAAAAGTCCACCCTGAAAAGCTCTGCTGGGGAAAGGCCTTGGAGCAGAGCTCCTGCCACCACCATCACCCACCCCTGGTGTTGTTGAGGCCCCTGGTTGCAGACACTGACAGCTTCTGACACCCCTCTGACACCCTGCCAGGCACCCACTTGAATCCCTCCCTGTTTAGTTATTTGTCAGATGTCTCCTCACTGCAGGGAGGGAGAACTCTCAGTGCAGTTTCTTATGAATATTTCTTTACCAAAAGCAATCCTGTTTGTATAAGCAAGAAGAACAATTTCTCAGTAATAGATTCCATCAGCCAAGACAGAGAGTGTGCCTGATCTTCGGCCTCTCAGAGTATCACCTCAAAGCACTTAGTTATCCAATCCAATAAAAGTTTTTCATTAAAAAAAGACCTGATTACACTTGCAGGGAACATCACATTAAAAGCCTGGCTAAAGATGGGAGAAGCAATGCTGTCCAGGATGTGTACTCACACCCCCAGAAGGCTCCTTCTCTTCCATGTCACATTCAACCTTCACTTGAAGGTTTCAAACAGAAATTTTCCACCTGAAATTTCTTTTTCTGAAGGGCACCCCCGAGCTCCCCTTCCAGCCCAGCTGACACCTGCACCCAACGCTCAGCTCCTCAGATCTTCTGCATCCCAAACCAATTTTCCAGTGGGGAGGAGAACCCTGGTGGACTCTCCAGCTCTGTTCACTGAACTCACCTGCTCTGCAGCTCAGCAAACACCTGCTTCATCTTCTTGATGGAAGTGTCCATCTCCTCCTTCACCACCACCCGGTACCGCGCCAGCGACACGGTGCAGCGCTGGAGATCCTTCACTGATTTTTCAATGTTAGAACCTACCAAGAGACAGAGAGGACTCAAACAGCCATGTCAATCACTCCCCTGAAGCCTCCCAGCAGGAATCTGTCTCAAGATTTCCCTCTCCTTTTAGAACTAGACACGCCTTGGGTTTCAATTTTTTTCCTTTCCCTTCGCCGTTCCGAGCGCAGGGACGGTTTGAGAGATTTTTCCCAAGTTTTCCCAAGGCTTGAAGAAATTTCTCCTGTGGGCTGGGATGTCCCTCCACGTTTTCAAACACACGAGAGCAATCAAATGCATCTCTGGTCCTGCTTTTGTGCCAGGCTTTGGAGACAAGTGAAGCAAGCTCTACCCCAAAGACCAACACTCCGCATCGCTAATGAGACAAAATGGCTGGGTGCCTGGGGAAGGGAATTACCTCAGAAACTCAAATTAAAGCAATTTCCTTAAATCAGGAGCTGAAGGGACTGGTTATGGCTGGCAAGGTGAGTCCCTGTGGCTCAGCTCCTCTCTGGAGTTTGTTGAGGGGGGGCAGCTGAGCCCCAAACCACACCAACAACCGCTTGGTCCATCCTTCCCGGGCAGTGAGGAGATGAACCACCACCACCTCCTTCCCCTGAGCTACATCTAACAACTGCCACCACCATCGGGGGCTCTGAGGTCCCTCCTGTCCCCACTTGTTATCTCAAGGACTCAGCTGTGGAGAAAGCAGATGAAGGAGGGAAAAAAAAAAAAAAAAATCAAGTCCAGTAGAAGGCAGCTGTCACTTCTTGTAAGGGGCCTTGGCCTCGCCACGAATTCTCACAAAAGATGAGAAAGGACCCAGAGGCTCTTGTGATGGGGCACCCAGAGGAAGGGGCTAAATGTATGCAGTGAGACTGCCAGCCCCCTCCCTGCTCCTCTCACCCATGTGGGGTTGCAGCTGGGGGCACTGTCACTAAACTGCTGCCAGGATCCCTGCTGCGTGCAGAATGGGATCGGCGCCCGCACGTTCACTCGCGTTAAAATCAAACCCAGGGTGGCCTCAGCACCCCCTCTGCCACCCGGGGGGGTGAGAGCTGGGCCAGCAGCCACCTGCTGAGCCCCAGGAGAGCGTGGAGCCTCGGGGGCCTTACCCAGCTTCCTGCTGGTGGGGGTGACGGGGAGGTCTTCCAGGCGCTGGACGGAGAGGGAGGAGGGAGAGGAGGCGGCGGCTCCTGGTCGGGACAGAGAGCTGGGAGTGTTCCTGTGCTCAGGCTGCTGTCGGAGGGAGGAGGAGCTCTGGGAAGGATGCAGGATGAGCGATTTTGGGTCAAAGTCTGTTATCCCATTCTCTAGTTCAGGCACTGCTGTAGAAAAGCACAGGCGTCCAAAGGGGAAGGCGGGGGAGGGCAGCGGAACGCCGGCCGCCTCCGTCCCACCACCCCCCAGCCAAAAAAACAACAGCAAAAAAATTAACTAAAAAAAAAAGGCTCTTTCCTGAAAAGCCTTTTCCACGCTCATCAGTTGACCCAAAGCACAAAGAAAGCAGGGGTTTGGTTTTGGTTTTTTTAAACACTGCTTGCCTGGCTCCTGGCTGCTCTGCAGACACTGACCTGTCCTCCCGGGCGCCGCAGCCTCGCACTCCTCCAGCTCCCGGGCATCAATGGAGAGGGAATCCAATCCCTCACTCAGAGAATCCACGGATTCGGTGTCGTGGGCACAGCCGTTGACATGGAAACCATTAATTCCACCTTTCTCTGAGTTTCCTGACTGCTCCTCTTCAGTGGACACCGATTTCCCGGGTTCTGGGCGGCCGGGGCTCGACTCAGCTTGTGGCTTTGGTTTGGTTTTCTTCTTCTTGTTCTAAAGATGAGGGATCCACACCACAAAGGAGGAAAAAAAAATAATAAAAAAACTATATATCTATATATCTATATATATATATATATAAATGTTAAGCTTAATTCCTGAAGGGAAAATTAAGCTGATGCTTATTGGCTGAAAGTAGCTGAATTAAATGCTTTTTCAGCCAGCCTGGCTGTTGATCCTATTAACAGGAGGGATTTATTCAACAATGAGGAGAGATAGAGTGGCATTAATGAGGTGTGAATACATTATCCTCTCCCAGGAGCAGCACTGGGATTTCCAGCCCAGAGGTTTGTGGTCAGGACCCACAGCACCAGCTGGGTGGTTCTGGGGGTGCAGAGGCAGCTGCTGGGGTGCTCTGCTAGAACCTCCCTCCTGGCCCAGACCAGGGATGTTCAGCCCCATTTTTTTTCCTCACCATTTCCTGCTGGTGCTTTTCACACATTCAAAGGAGTCCTCTGGAATAATTACCATTTGATTCTTGTCCTGGTGGATTTAGGTATTATAATATCAAGCACCGAAACTCTGCAAATCTTTATTTAACCCTTTCACAGAGTTCTGAGCAAAGAACCAGGCAAAAACCACTCCAGAAAGCTTCCATGACAAAGAAATATATTTCCACAGAGCTCAGCATTAAACACAACTGTTCAGCTCCAAAGGTTACTGATGAAAAATGGAACAGCACCACTATCTGAGCAGTGACTTACAGAGCTCCCTGGAAATAAATGGACCTGAGGGAGATTTACTCCACTCTGGGGCTGTGTGTGCAGAGCAGGGGCCCTGCAGAGGGTCAGGGGAAGAAAAGTGACTCTCAGGACAGAAAACCCAGAGCCTTTTTGTCAGATGCACCACGTGCCTGACACCTGAATTAAATGCAGACGTGGGGAGGTGATGAGGGTGTTTACAACACCCCAAAGTTGGGGTGTAAATCACTGCCCCTGATGGCACCAATGCAGACGTTTACTCTGGGGTTTCTTGCCCTGTCTGAATCAGGAAGGATTCAGACTGCTCTCCTGCTCTCTCTCTACTTGAAGTCCTCAAAAGAGAAAGAAAAATGCCTCAGCAAAGTGTGTTGTAGAAGCATTACCTTTTTTTTGCCTGTTACAGTCCATTCCTTCAGCACTTCACTGGCATTGCCTGCAAGGGAAGGCAGGGATGAGCCAGCTGATGTGGAAGTGTCCCCACACCTGGAGCCACCTGTCCCCAGCTGCACTTCCCTTTGTTGCTAATCAAAGGATTGCTTTCATTTTTCCTTTGGGAACACAACTCCCAAAGAACACAGTGCCAGATTGTCCCAGGAAAACAAAAAAACCAAAAAACCTTCTCTTTGGCTCTGTCATACTTAAGTTTTAGGTACTTGGAACCCTCCTGGGTCATGTTCTCAAGTGTTGCATCCAGGTCAGGTACCTGCTGGCCACCTCTCCCTTGGGACATGAGCTGTGTCAGGATGCCCAGGCTGAGGAATTCCTGTCACACCTTCCCAAACCACCTGAAAACTTGGGAAGAGACTCATCCCTGGGCCATTCAGGTGGCCAGAGCCTCCACCAGCTTGGGCTGAGCAGCTACAGGAGCTACCTGGAATATTCCTGTATCCAACCATGATCCATGAGGGGCTGCAGAGCCACCCCCCACCCTCCAGCAACCCACCCTGCTTACCTTCCATAAAAGCCTGCACAGTTTTGTCCACACAGTTGTCAAAATGCTGCAGGACAAGGACAATCTCATTGTTGCTCCTGTTGGGGACGATGGCCCGGACAGCACTGATCTGGAGGGGAGGGAAGAGGGGAAGGGGTGAAGTTTCAGCTCTGTCCCTGCAGCCCCAGAACCACTGCCTCCCTGATCAAACTTTAATGTGCCAGGACGATTTAACCTGAATAAAATTTTGCTTTTGACAGAGCTGCAGTTAGCTCCCAGACAGAAAGATATTTCATCTCGGAGAGGAGATGGAGATGGAGTGTTCAGGGGCTCTTCCACAGCACATGGTGAGGGGAAGGTCTCAGAAGACACATTTACCTTCTCCTTCATGTTTTCAAAGGTTCCTCCTTGGGCCATCACAGTTTTGGACTGCACATCAAAAATGAAGCCAGATGGATCTGTGAAGACAAAGGAGAGGGAAGCTCTCTTCTGAACAACGGGCACCCAGAGACATTGCAAAAAATTCAGAGCAAGAGGTCAGCTCCGAGCTCTTCCTTTGCCAAGGAGAAAATTGAAATCCTACAAAGGGATGGAGCAGAGGATCAGCAGCTGGGGGAGTGACAGGGATGAATCTCCCAGCCAGGTAACCCCCCCCCCCCACCTCTGAACTCCAGCAGCCAATTCACTCAGGGTCAGCTCCCCCATTTCCATATTAATATTTTACTGAGCCCCAGCAATCAAGAGTTAAAAGAAGTGCTGGAGCCTCCCAGCAGTGTGGGGAACAATTTCCTCCACCTGGAGATACAAATGCCAAGCAGACTGATAAATGGGTTTGAAGATCCAGCAGCTTGTGTTCCCTGCCAGCTCCCATCTCCGAGGTAATGCTTCTATGTTCCAAAAGAGACCCATAATTGAGACAGCCATCACCAACAGGTTTGCTCCCTGCCACTGAGCAAAGGTCACATAAATCTGCAGCCCCGACCACGGCACCTGATGGGGCACAAAATTCCCACTTGGGTTTTCCTGCTGAGCAGGCTCAGTGTCAGCTCTGCTGGGGAAAAGGGACCTGGCTGCTCAGAGGGGTGTTTTGTGACAACAAGACAAGCTTCAAGCCTGGGATTTCAGTCACTGGTGGGCTCAGGAAGAACACGTGTCCCCAGGCAGGGGCTGGCAGTGGGTTGGAGCCCACCCAGACACACAAAACCAGGGCAAATTTCCTGGGGGAGCATTTCCTACCCCAGACTTCGATGCCTCCGACCCCGCGGGGAAGCAGAAGACGGCGCGAAGCTTCTCGGGGGAGGTTCTACAGCTGCTGGTGGCTTTGGGGACAGCCTGAGGTGCTCTGGGGGGACACCGGTTGGGTCACAGCCCTTCCTGCTTTAGCTCAGCTGATTTTCCAAGCTGCTGATTCATGTTCTTCCCCTCACCTCCTCTAAATAACTGGGACGTGGTTAGGAGACACACCATTGAGTTCCGCGGTGCCCAGACATTGATGGAGCATTTCAACCCAGATGCCTCCAAATCCAGTGACAGAAGTGGGAACATGATGGAAAGGTCAGCTTCTTATTAAGGCTACAGATGAACGCTTAAAAATCCTTCCTTACCCTCCCCTTCAGCCCCAGGAGCAAAATTTGCTCAAGTTTGCCAAGCTCACACAAGTTCGAGCCACCAACTTTCCAGCCCTTAATCTTCCAAATGGCTTCCAGGCTCCCATCACCAGGGAGAATTAGCAATCTTTTTTTTCTTTTTTTTTTTTTTTTTTTTTCCAAAGAGCCCTCATTGCAGAGCAGCCACTGGGAAGATGAAATCCCCCCCTTGCAGCAGATTTTTGGCTGCTCAATCCCACCCCCTTTTGGGGTTTGGTCTTACAAGGGACTGAGATTGGGGGCTCCCAGCTGCTTCTCCAGCTTCCAGTGGCCTCCTGGTGTTTTAAAATGGTTGTCATGCAAAAATTATGCACCCTATACATCTGATATTGCCCTGGAGCACTCCCCAGCATCATTAAAAGGGGCACTGGGGGTTCTTGTGACAGCAAGAAGGGACAGAATTTCAAATGCCCACGTGGCAGCCACCAGCGACTCCGAGAATTTTGGAATTAATCTGGTAGGGAAGGAAAGCTCCTTCCCAAAGCCAGGGCTCAGCCCCTGCATGTCAGGACTGACAGGAGGGGTTGGTCAGAGCTGAGCTGATGTGATCAACCCCAGAGAGGCCCCAACAGTCTTAATTGCTCCTCTGTTCCTAAGAGCATCCTCCAGAAAAAAAAAAAAAAAAAAAACACAAAAAAAAAATGAGGTGTAGGAAAGCGTTCAGCCCAAACCATTGAGTCTGGTGTTTCAGGGCTGTTTATTGGATTCTGCCTCACGTGGAGCCACGGTGGGGAACTGGCTCACAAGAAGCCACAGAAAAGAAATAAAAATTAAAAAAAAAAAAAGGAAGAGAAGCAGCAGCCTGGCAGCTGCAGACTTTGTCCCAGATGCTGTCACACAGCAGCTTCAGGAAGGAGTAGGGTGAGATGACAGCTCTGGGCTCCTCAGACCCCATCCCCAAAGCTTGCACAGGGAAATAATTTCTGAAATAAATAAAAAAAAAAGGTTGGGTTCACCCTCCTGCCCCTGGCAGGCTCTGGGGAACAGGGCACCATCCACACTTATGGAATGAAGATTCAGTTAAAAACCCTGAAACATTTATGGACTCGGCAGCTCCACAGGTCAATGGGAGAGGCAGCAGCTCTGCCAGGGAGAGCCTGGGAGCCCTCAGCTCATGTGAAATAAAAAGCTCTTAAAGAAATGGCTCCTCACTGCTGGCCCAGAGCATCTCCAGTCTGCTCTAATTACTGGTGGCTCCAGTAGCCCCCAGGAACTGGGAGGTGACACCGGGACCACAGAGGTGTCTGTGCAGGAACGAATCCATCTTCCCAGGATGGAATAAAGAAACCTGGAGATCATTATTCTGTGCTTGCAGCCAGGCCAAAATTCCCACTAATAATAATTTAAAAAGATATGAAAATCTCTTTTAAAAAAAAAACAAACCAAAAAAAAAAGTGCTACCTCTGAGATTTCATTCCTGCAGCTCCGGGGCTCCCGGGGCATCGGGCTCGGAGCAAGCAGAGCGTGGCAGGCTGCACCTCACATCCCTCACGTGTCCTGCTCTTCCTCCCAAATCCCATCAACACACACGGCTGCTCCTGCTGCCTACAAGCAGCTTTTGCTAACAGGCAGCAGCCCCAACCCTGAGCTCTTGAGCTAGAGAGGAGTGAGGACCACGCCGGGGTCAGGATCCATCTCGTGGTTGGCTGCTCTCGAGGCAACGTTTCATTGAGAGCAGAAAAAAAAAAATAAAATATCTGAATGGCCCAAAGAGAGCCCTGGGATGCAGCATGTAGCAACCCTGCAGAGATTTGTTTTAACAAGAAATGCCACTTTCTTGCTTGTTTTGGCCAAAAGATTTCAAGGGGACAAGGGTGCCACAAGGGCTTCCCAGGCCGGAACGTGACCGGTTCACCAGGGTGTAAAAAAATTTGGTTTTTGAGACAAAAGGTAGAGAAATGGACTTTGCAGGTAGAGAAATGGACTCTCAACTTGAAGAATTTGTTCTGAGGTGAGCAAACTAAACCTCCCAGACAGCCCATCTCAGAAGGATCAGCTTGATGGAAGCAGAAGGGTCAGCCCTTGGCTGCTTTCCCAACACGTCCATCCCGAGGTTCATTTAAGGACTTGGAAGAGTGGGGAAAAAAAAAAATAAATTGCTGGGCCACGACATCCAAAACTGGGATCCTAACTCAGAAGCTGCTCCTTGAGCTCCCTCCCCACCTGGCATTCTGTGATTCCATCCAATTAAAACTGGAACAAAGATCAACTTCTTGCAAATCAACTAAATTCCACCCAGGCTGCTCAAACTGGGTGGTTCTGTGCTCCTGCACCCTCTGCTCTGGCCAGCCCAGAACCATCAGGAGGTTCTGGCAGCCAGAACCCACATGGGAACTCAAACTTCAAGCCACGCTTCTCCCCCTCCCACCTCATTTCCATCTGCACATGAAAAATGAAAAATTCAATTAATCCTGCACGTTCCCAGAGCACAGAGCCAGGCAGCTGAAGTCCCCATGAATTCCTGACAGGATCTTCTGCTCAACTGATGCCTTGGTAAACAAATACCAAGCTAGAAATTACTTTTTTTTTTTTAATTATTTTTTTTTTAAACTCACATTTGGGGGGTTTTTTTTGTGCAGGCTGCCTGCTGCTTAACTCCAGCTGCAGCCCTTCCCTTCCAGGCCCTTTCACCTTCCCCAAATTCAGGCAGGAGAGGTTTCCCTGAACTGAAAAGGTTCCTCAACACCTCCAGAGGAGTGGGAGCCCTGGTGCTGCTCTGTTCAGGATCCTGCTGTGCCTAAAACCCTGGCTGATGGGTGATGGAAACAAGATTTATGTGATTGCTTTGTGTCCTGGGGTCAGCCCTGTGCCTGGTGGCTGCTTTCACTCCAATCAATTAAGGGAGCTGGGAGGGGGGACACAGTGTTGGGGGAAAACCAGGAGAATCCAAGAGCTTTTCAGGCAAACCAACAAATCTCCTGGGTGCTGGGAAAGTATTTCTTTCAATATCTGGGATGGCTGAGACTGATTTTCCTTGGACTTTCTGGCTGATCCTTTCCTGAGTATCCTCAGCCCAAAATGAGGCAGTGGCAGCCCAGCCACTGAGCCACACGTGGGGGCTTTGAACTGGGATTTCCCACGACTGGTTCTGAGCCTGAGCAGCTTTCTCCTCACCCCTGATCCTCCCAGGAAAGAGTTATCCAGCACCAGTGATGTTCAGGAGCAGAACTCTGCCCACAGACACTTTTTGCAAGCCTTAAAAACACCCTTCTGAGCAGCTGGGATGTTCCCTCTGTTCTGGGGCACTTCTAAGCAGAACCAGGTGGGTTCCTGGCTCAGTTTCCAAACTGCTGCATTGTTCAAAAGAAGTCTGGCTCCTTCCCTGCCTCCCAGCCCTTTGTTACAGCACTGAGGGCTTTGGTTTTGCTTTCAGAAAGCAACTGAAAAGACATTCCTTACCTGGCCAAGGGCTACACCCCTTTACAAAGGCCTGGAAAATATTTATTGACTACATTAACATTCTGGAGCAGCAGCAAAAGGAGTAATTGAATATTCAATCACAGCCCAAACAGGACGGGGGCTGCAGTGTTAACTCTCCCCTTCCCTTATGTCCACACTGCCAGGAGGGCTGGAGAGGAACCTGCCTGACAAAGCAGGGGGGGATTCACCTCCCTGGAATCAAAGCCTGCTCTGCATTCCTGCTCCTTGTCAAATCCTCATGTCCCAGATCCCTTTTCTTCAGGAGCCCAACACACCCCAGCAGCTCCTTCGCTGGGGATGAGCCAAGCCCCCGAACTCCTTCCCATTCCCACCTTCCCAGGGTTCTTCCCAGTCCTTTCCTCCCCTTTTCTCTCTCCCCAGCAAGCAAGTTAATTCCCTCCTGCTGATTCAAGGTGGTTTTTTTTCTCCCCATGTGTATTGCTGGGCTCCCTTTCCAATCAATTCCTTAACGAGTGGTCCCGAGACAAACAGAGCCTTGGAAAAAAGCACTTGGAAATTATCCCATGCAATGATTCCCATAACTGCTGCTAATTGCTTGGGATCCTGCATGGATCTAGCTGTCTAAGGACAGCCAGGCTCCTCAGGTAGACACCATTTCTATGCCCAAGCTGCTAGGGGAAAAAAAAAAAACCAAACCCACCAGAATCTACAGAGAACAAAAGCTCCTCTCTTGAGGTAGAGGACAGGAATTGTCAAAGCCATTCGTTTTAAATTATTAATTAGTAGTCAGTTCAAATAAAAAGAGAAGCATAACCCTCAACCTCCTCCTCCCCCACTGCATACACACTTTGGAATTAATGTTTCACACCCAACAAATAAGATCCCTCCCTGAAATCAGCTGCTTGAGGCAGGAGCAGCTTTGCCACTGCACAAGCGACGGCAGAAAAAGGAAAAAGCATCCGGTGGGGTTGAAGAAAAAGGGAAAAAACCTTCCCCCAAACTTGGTCTTTGCCCCTCTGGAAAGAAAGGAAAAGATTTCAAAAGGTCTTGTTGGAATCACAGCCCCCATTTAAGCCCAATCCATGACTCCTTTCCTAACTTAATTCTCCTTGGGTGGCATCAGACTGTCCTGAACCCCCCAGCTCCACGGAGCACGAGGCCAAGAGGAAGAAGAGGAAAAGTTTTGGAATGATGGAATGGAATGGAATGGAATGGAATGGAATGGAATGAGGATGGAATTCATCCCAAATCTCCAATTCCTCCTGGCTGTGCCCAGCTGCTGAAATAACAAAGTTTGGCTCCCTGACTCCTCAGCTCCTGAAGAATCAAGATTCTCTCCTCCTGCTGCGACACGAGACGAGCGGGATCCGGGGCGGTGGTGAAACCAGAACTGTCCAGCTGGACAACTGAAATGCTCCAAAAAATGTCACAAAACCCAACAGGTCCCAGGATGTCACCAAGAAAGTGACAAGAAGCTGTCAAGGTACCATCAGGAGGAGAGCACAGAAGCAATTAACCCCTTTCCCTAATTGATAACTCCGGAATCAACAGCGCAGCCCATTGGCAGTTGATTGGCTCCCATCCCCCTGCATCTTACCTTTTATATTTTGCTTTTTAGACATCTTGGTGTCCAGCTGCAGGGAAAAGGGGGAGGAAAAATCAAAAAAAAAAAAGCAGTCGTTGCCCTTGAGCACAGCAGCAATTCTCAGGCAGCCTGGAAGCAGCAGATTTCTGGGCTGGGATGGCAAAAATCCCCACGGCGAGGGCAGCCGAGGTCTGGAGTTGTCAGAAATCTGGTGACAGGGACAGCACCACAGCTCCTGCTTCAAAAAAAAAAAAATAAAAAGCAACTTCTCACCCCAAAAAAAAAAAAATAATCTGGCTGTAGAGGCTGGCGTTGGGTTTTTCAGGGTCTGGAAAGGGAAAAAAAAAGGAAAAAAACTAAGAAAATTGGTGTCGTCGGAGGTGAGGGATCCCCCAGTTTCCCAGCCACCAATCTTGGACTTTTTTTAGGGCTCAGGTTTGGGTTTTGTTTTGTGAAATGAGGAGGCTGGAAATAAATTAAAAAAAAGCAGTAAGAAATAAATGAAATGAAACAAGAAGATTCCCCCCCCACCCCCACACCCAGAACGGTTCCACTGAGTTTCATTCAAAGCTCCTGTGAGAAAGGGCAGGAAGGGGAAGGTTTGGAAACCCTGATAAAAAAATAAAAATAAAATTAAAAATCCACATTTAAACCCAGGGCAGCATTCAGGGCTCTGAAATCCAGGGAAAAGGGGTCCAAATGGGAACAACACTCAAGGCAGCACCAGCTCCTCCATCCCCAGAGCACCCCAAGAAGGAAAAATCCCCCAAAACCAGCTGAATTTTGAATATTTTTTCTGTTGATCTCAACCCCAGGCACAAACCTCCCCCTGGGCTTGGCTTTCAAGGAGGTGAAACAAAGAACAAGAGGACACACAAGGTGAGGAAACAATAGAGACCTCTCAAAAGCTGCATTAAAAACAGAGTGGGGGGGAAAAAAAAAAATGAAAAAAAAAAAACCACCAAAATTTTGCCATTTCCACCCGTGAAACAAAAAAAAAAAAAAAAAAAAAAATTAAAATAAAAAAATCAAAATGCACATTTCAGTCAACAGCTCCTGGAGATGCAGCTCTGGGAAATGAGCATCTCATTTGCTCTGGAATTAATTAGCAGTGCAACAATTTCCCCCCCCACCCCCCCTCTGCCCCAGGGATTATTTCAGCGTGGGGGTCACCAGTGGGGGCTGAACCAGTTTGGTTGAGCCTCAAAAAAATAAATTTTCCTCTCTTAATTTCCTTTATTGCCTCCCAGAACTTCTTCCTGGGAAGCTCCACTGGAGAGGGAACCAAGGGAATTAACCCTCCCCCCAGGGGCCAAAAAACCAGGGTGCAAAAACCTGATTTTTTAATTTTTTTTTAATTTTTTTTTTCTTACCTGCAGGCAAAAGAGGTGGTTCCAGACTCCTCCAGCTCTCCCAGTTCTCCCAGTTAACACCTTCTTCACCTCCAGGCACCGAATCCCACTCGGTTCCACCCGAGGTGTTGGGGAATTCTGCTCCAAAAAAAAAAAAAAAAGAAAAAAAAAAGGAGAATTCAGCCCAGAACGGAGCTGCCCGAGGGGTCGAGCGTGGCCGATGAGGTTTTTTTTTTTTTTTTTTTTGTGGGTTTTTTGTTTTTTTTTTTTGGAGGTTTCGGGTTTCGGTTCCGCCCCCCCCGCCCCGGTTGCTCGGAACCAGGAAACGTTCCCGAACCTCCCCGAGATAAGGAGGAGGTTGAGGGGAAGGGAAAAGCTGAGACATTGACCCGGGGTTCATTAATCAAGAGTTGGAAAAACAAAGAAATAAAATAAACTTAATTAAAAAAAAAATTAAAAATAAAATAAATAAAAAAAAAAATTAAAAAAAAATTAAAAAAAAAATTAAAAAAAAAAAAATTAAAAAAAATTAAAAAAAAAATTAAAAAAAAAATTAAAAAAAAAAATTAAAAAAGAACCGAAAAAATACAACCCAAAAAAAACCCCTAAAAACCCCAAACCAAACCAAAAATCCCACCCCACAACTCCTGTTTTGAATATTTTCGGTATATTTTTTTTTTTTAAGAGCAAATAAACCCAAAACCACAAAGGTGCTTTTGTCATTTAAAAAAAAAAAAAAAACACCAAAAAAACCACAAAACTTGAAGCCGGAGGGAAGGGGGAAACATCCCAGGGAAAGCCCTGAGCTCCCTCGAGTTGTCTCCCACTTCCTTCCCGAAGCAAAAGGGACATTTAAATAATAATTATAATTTAAAAAAAAAAAGAAATAAAGCCCAAAAAACCAGCTCCTGGCAGGAACAGTGCCCGGAGGGGAAGGAAAAAGCTGTGGGAAAAGTAAAAAGCAGGAAGCAGGGAACCTCAAAAAAGCCTGGGGGGAAAAAAATAAAAAATAAATTAAAAATATATGTATTAAAAAAAAAAAAAAAGCAGATAAAAAAAACCCCAAAAGGCTACACAAAAAAAAAAAAAAAAAAATTCAATTTTACCCACTTCAAAGGAGAAAAAAATAATAATAAAAAATAAAATTAAGTCAGGGATGAGGGGGGAAAAAAAAAAAACAACAAATGGGAGGGGTTGAGGGAGGTGCTGGGAAGTTTCTCAGGACAAAAGTGATGGAAAAATGGGCAGGAAAATCAAGGAATCTGATGCTGGGAAAAGGGAAATTTCAGCTCCTTGGTGCTGCTGGGGATTTTTTCAACCCCAGAACCAGGTTTGGGTTGAAAACTTCACCTTGGAACAAAGCCCTGGAATAAGAATTAAAAAAAAAAAAATTTAAACCGCACACACAAAAAAAAAAAATTAAAAAAAAATAAATAATCCTGCAAAAAAAAAAAAAAAAAAATTAAATTAATTTAAAAGCATCGATGGGGGAGGAACAAACCCCCAGGAACTCCCTCCCGGGGCTCCTCCCAGAGCTCCCAAACTTCCCGCTGGGAATGGGAAGGGAGAAAAGGTTGGGAATTGTCTGGAAAAAAAAAAAAAAAACCCACAAAAAAACAAGAAAACGGCTCCTAAATCCCCCCCATCCCCCCCCTCCCTCCGGCGCCGGCTCCGTCTAGACGGAAAATTCCGGGAAATTTCGGGAATTCGAGGGCTCCCCGGTGGGAAAGAGCAAAAAGGGAGGAATCCACCCAAAGTTTTTTAGGCTTTTTGGGTTTTTTTCTTCGTTTCCGGAGGAGCCCGGGGAGGGTTTGGAGCATCTGGCTTTGGAATTAAGTAATAATTTGGGATTAAATCCCCTGGATCAAGCACAGCCCCAGCCTGGCTGGAATTTCCAATCACTCCAAAAAAAAAAAAAACCCCAAAATCCCCCCAAAATCCCCATCTGTTTGCCCAGGATCCCCCTGCATTTTATATGGAAAAAAATTGCAATAATTCCCCCCAAAATTCAGGCCCTGAAACTTGGGGAGGTCCCCAGGATGAATCCCTCCCACCCCAAAACTTTTTTTTTTTTTTTGTCCCAAAACTTTACTTTTTTTTGCCCCCAAAAGTTACTTTTTTGGGACACAAAAAAAAAAAAAAAAAAAAAAAAAAAAAAAAGTAACTTTTTGGGGGCAAAAAAAAGTAAAGTTTTGGGACACAAAAAAAAAAAAAAAAAAAACTTTACTTTTTTTTGCCCCCAAAAAGTTACTTTTTTTTTTTTTTTTTTTTTTTGTCCCAAATCTGGAGCATTTTCCTGGGAAGGCCCAAAACCCCTGCAGGTTTTTTGTCCCTTCCTGCAGGTTTGGCCAAGACATTAATTTTTAATTAAAAAATTAAATTAAAAAAAAAATAAAATACTCACTGAATATCACTCTTGGGATCTGGGAGTGGTTTTGGGTTTTTTTTTAATTTATTTTAATTTTATTTTTATTTTTATTGAACTTTACTTTTATTTTCTTTATTTTTCTTTTTTTTTTTTAATTGTTCTGAGTCCACCACTAAATTTCCACTTTTCTCTGGTAAAAATCTTTTTGGTTTTTTCTCTCCTGGCTCTTTCCCAGAGGGAGCTTTGTCCCAGGGCATTTTTCCTGCTTTTTTCCAGGTGGGATTTGCCAGCAAATCAGCAAGAATTGGTTCAGATGAGAGGGGGAGGAAAATTCCCCCAAGGAGCTGAAAATCAGAAGGTTTCAGGAAAAAAAAAACCCAAAAAACCCCAAAAAAAAGAGAAACAGAGCAGAGTGAAGTGGGGACTGTGGGAACCTCTCCCTCAGCTGTTTTTTTTTGAGCAGAAACCTTCAAAACATCCCCAAAAATCAGCTCCAAGTTTTAATTTCCAGGTCTATAATCTGATTTTTCACTGCAGGACTTGGATCTCCTCTCAGCTCTGGCCTCAGTTTCCTGACAGGGGTTTGGCTGGAAGGCTCAGAAAAAATTAAAAAAAATAAAAATAAGGAAATATAAGATTTCCAAAGGTTTTTAAGGAATAAATTCCAATCCAAACTGCACCAAAACTCTGCTGGAAGAGACAATTCCTACCTGGATTCAGCTGGAGTGGGAAAAGGAAAAAAAGCTCCTGATGAGGGTTTGGCTGCAAGGCTCAGAAAAAGTTAAAAAAAAATAAAAATAAGGAAATATAAGATTTCCAAAGCTTTTTGAGGAAAAAATTCCAATCTCAAACTGCACCAAAACTCTGCTGGAAGAGACAATTCCTACCTGGATTCAGCTGGAGTGGGACAAGGAAAAAAAGCTCCTGATGAGGGTTTGGCTGCAAGGCTCAGAAAAAGTTAAAAAAAAAAATAAAAATAAAGAAATCCAAGATTTCCAAAGCTTTTTGAGGAAAAATTCCAATCTCAAACTGCACCAAAACTCTGCCGGAAGAGACAATTCCTGCCTGGATTCAGCTGGAGTGGGACAAGGAAAAAAAGCTCCTGATGAGGGTTTGGCTGCAAGGCTCAGAAAAAATTAAAAAAAAATAAAAATAAGGAAATATAAGATTTCCAAAGCTTTTTGAGGAAAAAATTCCAGTCCCAAACTGCACCAAAACTCTGCTGGAAGAGACAATTCCTGCCTGGATTCAGCTGGAGTGGGACAAGGAAAAAAAGCTCCAAACCAGGAAAGCAGCTGCAGGGTTCTGGGAAGCTGAGCTCCCAGGTATATATTTATTTTTTTTTTAATTATTTTGAATTTTTTTGGAATTTTTTTTGATTTTTTTTGGAATTTTTTTGACATTTTTTTGGAATTTTTGGCCCCAGGAGGAT
Organism: Heliangelus exortis; assembly: GCF_036169615.1. Taxonomy (NCBI): domain Eukaryota; kingdom Metazoa; phylum Chordata; class Aves; order Apodiformes; family Trochilidae; genus Heliangelus; species Heliangelus exortis. The sequence continues at coordinate 1,313,180 of NC_092452.1, read as the reverse complement.
CCCCCCCCCCCCCTATCCCAAGGGATTTGCTTCCCAACCCCAACTCTCAGCATTCTGGGGATTCCTTCCCCCTTCCAAAGGATGAGGGAATTTCCCCCTCCTCCAGGAGCTGGAAATCACCTTTTAATTCCCGTTTTTTCCCCAGGAGAAAATCCCAAAGGGATGAAGGAAGGGGAATTGCCAAGCTTCAGGAAGGGATAAAAGGAGGGGGGGTTTAAAAAACAACCATTTTCCCCTCAGCTTCACACCCCCCCCCCCCCTTCTTTAATTAATTATTATTTAATTACACCTAAAGGCCACGGAGCACCTTGGGGAGGGGGATTCCTGCCTTTGGGATAGAGGGAAAATGGGAAAAAAGGGGGAAAAAGGGGGGAAAGGGGGGGGGAAAGGGGGGGGAGGGAAAGAGGGGGGGGGAAAGAGGGGGGGGAAAGGGGGGGGAAAAGGGGGGGGGGAAAGGGGGGAGAAAGGGGGGGAGAAAGGGGGGAGAAAAGGGGGGAGAAAGGGGGGGAAAGGGGGGAAAGGGGGAAAGGGGGAAAGGGGGGAAAAAAGGGGAAAGGGGAAAAGGGGA
>NC_092452.1:1089534-1153932 GCF_036169615.1 Heliangelus exortis | reverse complement strand
TGGATCAGATCCCTGGATGGGAGAGTGGGACAAGATCCCTGGGGGGATCCCAGGGTGGGATCCCAGGATCAGATCCTAAAATGGGATCCTGGTACAAGAGCCCAGGACAAGATCCAGGGAATGGATCCCTGTAAATGATCCCAGGACTGGATCCAAGCACAGGACCCTACGACAAGGTCCTGGGACTGGATCCCAGGGCAGGATCCCAGTACAAGGCTGGCTTCCAGTACAAGATCCCAGGGAATGGGTCCCTGTAAATAATTCCAGGACTAGATCCAAGCACAGGATCCTTGGACAGGATCCAAGCACAGGATCCCAGCACAAGGCTGGGTTCCAGTACAGGATCCCAGTACCAGATCCTATTAGAAGATCCCAGGGCAGGATCCCAGTACAAGACTGGCTTCCAGTACAAGATCCCAGGGAATGGATCCCTGTAAATGATCCCAGGACTGGATCCAAGCACAGGATCCTTGGATAAGATGCTTGGACAGGATCCCAGTACAGGATCCTATTACAAGATCCCAGCACAAGGCTGGGTTCCAGTACAGGATCCCAGTACGGGATCTTTGCTGCAGTGCAGGATCCCAGTGCTCAACTGGATCCCAATGCAGCTTTCCAGTGCTAAACTGGATCCCAGTGTGGGATCCCAATCCAGTACTGGATCCCAGTGGGCCAGGGCCCCCTGACCGTGTCCCTTCCACCCCACAGCCCACCGGTGGATCCGTCCGGAGCCCCCGCAGGGTAAGGACCCCCCCGGGAGGGATTTGGGGTGGGGGGGCTGCAGCTGCCTCAGTTTCCCCCTCCTCACCCTGCTCTACCCCACAGGTCTGAGGGGGGGGGGCCCTGTGCAGGACCACCCCATGGTGCCACAGGAGGGTGTCCCCATCCCATTCCCCCCCCTCCCTGATCTGGGGGGGGGGCAACTCATAGCCTGGACCCCCCCCCCAAGTCTGGGACACCCCCCCCCCCCCCATGTCTTCCCACAGCAGGGGCCAAATCCTGCCTGGATCTTTGGGGGGGGGGGGGAAAATGACCCCTGGGGTGCCCCTTTGCCATCGGGGGTCCCTGTGGGGGGGGGGTACACCACCCCAGTGCCCCCCCACCCCCCACCCCCTCCCATTGTGGGGTCCCCCCCCGCGCTCGTCACTTTGACCACGGATGTGAACACTAAAGTGCCAAAAAAAAGGGACCAAAGCCAGGCCGGGGGGGGGTGGGGGGGTGGCAGGATGGTGCCCCCCCACTCTGGACCCCCCCCCCCGGACCAACACCCCCCCCCCCCAGTGACTTTTTGTACATGTGAAATATATGGAGTCTTGTACGTGGCTGCTCCCTGTTTGGGGGGGGGTGTGGGGGGGGGAGGCAGAGGGGACCCCACCCCATATTGAGGGTTGGGGGGGGGCAGGGGGGGGCTTTATTAAAGCCACAGGATTAAATTGGGGGGAGGAGGGGGGGGACACAGCAACCCCCACATCCCCAGCTCTGCTTTGGGGTGGGGGAGTCCCCAGTTCACCCACTGCCAGCAGCTGTAGGGGGTTGAGGGGGGGGGGGCTGCGAGAGGGTTGGGGGGAGCAGTGGAAAAGGGGGGGGGACACGGATGGGAGCAGAGTTTGGGGTGCTGGAGGGCTCAGAGGGGCGGGGGGGGGGCTCAGAGGTGCAGGGGGGGGTCTCAGAGGAGCCAGGGGGGGGCTCAGAGGGGTGGGGGGGAGCTCAGAGGGGCAGGGGGGGGGTTAGAGGGGTGGGGGGGCTCAGAGGGGCGTGGGGGGGCTCAGAGGGGCAGGGGGGACTCAGAGGGCGTGGGGGGGGCTCAGAGGGGCGTGGGGGGGCTCAGAGGGGCGTGGGGGGGGCTCAGAGGGGCGTGGGGAGGGGGCTCGGAGGGGGCGTGGGGGGGGCTCGGAGGGGCAGGGGGGGGCTCAGAGGGGCAGGGGGGGGCTCAGAGGGGCAGGGGAGGGGGCTCAGAGGGGCAGGGGGGGGCTCAGAGGGGCAGGGGGGACTCAGAGGGGGTGTGGGGGGGGGCTCAGAGGGGCGTGGGGGGTGCAGAGAGGGGCAGGGGGGGGGCAGGGCGGGGCTCAGAGGGGCAGGGGGGTCTTAGAGGGGCAGGATGTGCCCCCCCCGTCCCCAGCACAGGGATTAGCCTGGAAACAGGGAATAAAAGTTTTCCCTAATCCTCTGGGGAGGGGGTGGGGGGGGGGGATTTACCAACCCGCGCCGCGCCCAGGGCCCGATCCTGCCCCGTCCCGCTCCACCCGATGCCGCCGTCTGTCCGTCCGTCCCTCTGTCCGTCCGACGGGGGTTTTTTGGTTTTTTTTTTTTGGGGGGGGGGTGGTCCCTAAGCCTCTTCTCCCCCCCCGGGATGGTCTCCTCTCGCCCTGCGCCCCCTCCCCCGCCAACCCTCCGCCCGCAGCAGGAGGTGGCGGCCGAGGAAGAAGAGGGTGAAGGCGACGGCGAGGCCGAGGACCAGGACCAGGGAGATGCGGGCGGCCGTGGCCACCCCCGCGACCCCCCCGCCCGGCGCCAGCGTCACGTTCATCTTCCTCCGCCTCCTCCTCCTCCCTCTTCCTCCTCCTCCTCCCGGGAGCCGAGTGTGGGCAGTGACAGACGGGGAGGGCTTAAGGCTCGGCCCTGCCCACCCCCCCGGGCAGGGGAAGCGGCTTTGCCCCCGCCCCGTGGTGCTAAGGAAGGGGTGGACCCCGGCGGGCAGGGGGATCACCCCCCCCCTCCTCCCCTGGGGAGGGGTCTGTCCCCCACTCGGGGTGTCACCGAGTCCTCCCCACGGCGTGGGGACCCCCCCGGCTCCGTGCTGGGGATGCAGGAGGTGAGCAGTAGAAAGGAGAAAAAATTTTATTTTTAATCCCAAAGGAAGGTGGGAGCTGAGCCCTGGGGACAGGTGGGTGACAAGCAAGGGACAAAGCCAGCACTGAGGCCAGGACATCATCCCCACACCAACCACCAGCTCCTGAGCTAAACTGCGGACCGACCACCAAACAGTCCTCAGGATGGCGGAGAATCCCCCAGGGTGACACCAACCCCCAATTAAAAGTCCAGGCCCAGCCCAGGTGCCTCGCTGAGGCTTTTTTTTTTGGAAGGGGGGGATCCAAGCAGAGGGGGGGGGGTTTGTGCCACCACCCCCACCGTCACCTCAGAGAGCCAGCGTGTCCTTGATGAGCCTCCTCATGGTGGTGGTGACCGAGGTGCCCAGGGAGTCTGTGATTTGGTAGGAAATCTTGTAGAGGTAGGGCTGGACATCCTTCAGGCTGGTGTCAAAGACGTTGTCCACCTCGGACTGGGTGGGCATTTTGGGGAGGTACTCGTGGCGATTCATCACCTCCACGATGTTGATGATTTTCTCACACAGCTTCTCCCCCACTTTCTCCCGGCAGATTTGCCTCTCCTGCTCGTTGGCCAAGTTGACCACGTTCACCTTGATGGTCCAAAGCTCCCAAGGGATGCACTCGTCAGAAAAAGGCCAACGGGATTTCTTCTTCTGGTAGAATTCCAGGGAGATTTGGCCCATCCCATCGCTGCCCGAGCCCCGCAGAGCGTCCTGAGGAGAGAGAGCAGGGCTCAGGGGGGGGCTCTGAGCTCCCCACGCAGGAGGAGGACACAGAAATACAGAATGTTTGGGTTGGGACCTCCAAAATCATCCTGTCCCCCCCTGCCATGGGCAGGGACACCTCCCAACAAGCCCAGGTTGCTCCAAGCCCCATCCAAGCTGGGCTTCAGCACTTGGGGTTGGAATTGAATCCCAGAATCCCAGAATTATTTGGTTGGAAGAGGAGCTCAGAGCTCATCAAGTCCAACCCTTGATCCACTCCCCCCGTGGTTCCCAGCCCATGGCACTGAGTGCCACATCCAGGCTCTTTTGAAATATCTCCAGGGATGGAGAATCCACCCTTCCCTGGGCAGCCCATTCCAATGGCTGAGCACCCTCTCCAGAAAGAAATTCTTCCTAATGTCCAACCTAAACCTCCCTGGCACAACTTGAGACCTCTTGTGCCCTCTTGTCTTGCTGAGAGTTGCCTGGGAGCAGAGCCCAACCCCCCCCCTGGCTCCAACCCTCCCTTTCAGGGAGTTGTAGAGAGTGATGAGGTCTCCCCTGAGCCTCCTCTTCTCCAGCCTCAACACCCCCAGCTCCCTCAGCCCTTCCTCACAGGAATTCTGCTGGATCCCTTCCCAGCCTCCTTGCTCTTCTCTGGACCTGCTCCAGCACCTCAAGCTCCTTCCTGAGCTGAGGGGCCCAGAACTGGACACAGGACTCAAGCTGTGGCCTCCCCAGGGCTGAGCACAGGGGGCAGAATCCCTTCCCTGGACCTGCTGGCCACGCTGTTCCTGAGCCAGCCCAGGATGCCATTGGCCTTCTTGGCCACCTGGGCACACTGCTGGCTCCTCTTCAGCTTCTGGCAATCAGACTCCCAGCTCCCTTTCTGCCCCTCTGTGCCCAGCCATGGGGGTTGCCATGGCCAAAAAATCAGCCCCTCCCAACCCCAAAGATTCCCTTGGGGCCGTTCCCTTACCTTGAACTCCCCCACAGCCTTACGGAGGGCCCTGTCCCGCTCCCTCAGAGGAGACTCGGACGTAGGCGAAGTCGATGAAGTCGCAGTCGACGTCCTGGGTTCCCACGGTGCCGATGGAATAAGTCCCTTCCTTCTTGTAGTGGAACTTCCCGGTGCTCCGGTGGAGCAGGACGGTGTGGAGCACGGCCAGCATCGCCTCCTCCACCTGACGAGCCTCCACAGACACCTCCAGCACCTCTGCCCGGCAGTTCATGGCTGGGGAGGGGGCTCCTGGAGGAGGAAAAAAGATTTTGGGAAAAGGGGGAGGGTTTGCTGTACCCTGCTTGAGCAGCAGCCCCTGGAAACAGCCGCTCTGACCCCCCCCTGGGGTCCCAAAGTGTCCCCCCCCACCCTCTGCTCCCTTCACAGGGATCCCAGCACCCCCCAGCATCCCGGGAACCCCCAACCCCACAGCGACCCAGGAGCCCCCCAACCTCCCCCCGTAGAGTCCCAGGACCCCCCCAGCCTCCAAAGCCCCGGTTCCCCGCAGCCCCCAGACCCACTGACTCCCTCCACCAGGACTCCGGGACCCCTCAACACGGGACCCTTCCCCTCACACGGGGGGCCCGGACCCCCCCTTCACCTCCCGTTCGCCACAGCCGGGGGTCCCGTTCCCCCCCTCACCCCCGTTCCAGGGCTCCCCTCACCCCCCAGCCCCGGGGTCTCCGTTCCCCTCACCCCGGGGGTCCCGTTCCCCTCACCCCCGTTTCCCCCAGCCCGGGGGATCCCGTTCCCCCCTCGTCCCCGTTTCCCCAGCCCGGGGGTCCCGTTCCCCTCACCCCCGTTTCCCCAGCCCGGGGTCTCCGTTCCCCTCACCCCCGGGGTCCCGTTCCCCTCACCCCCGTTTCCCCAGCCCGAGGGTCCCGTTCCGCCTCACACCCCGTTTCCCCAGCCCAGGGTCCCGTTCCCCTCACCCCCGTTTCCCCAGCCCGGTCTCTCCGTTCCCGTCTCCGCCGTTCCCGTCCCGCACTCCCGGTTCGGCCCCGACCACCTGAGGGAAGCGGAGCCTTCCACTGCGTAGGGGAGCTCCGGACGCACCATTTCCCCAAACCGCTGCTTCTCCCTGGACGCTTCCCGATTTCCCTGAATCTAAATCTCTTTTATACAAATTAGATTCCTCTCCGTGCCGTTCCCGCCCGCTTGTAGCCTCGGGAGCGGAATCCCCGTTCCCGGTTCTCGTCGTCTCCCCCCCCCCAGTTCCAAGCGGTTGGTTTGCTCCGGGCGGAGCTGCCACAGAGCGGCGGCGCAGAGCGGCTCAGCGGGAACAGCGCCCCCTGGGCTGGAGGCTCGGCCGTGGGGATGCGGCAGGGACGGGGGGGGCGGTGACCCCGGGGCGTGGGGGGGGACACGGGGGACACGGGGACGAGGGTGGGGAAGGGACACGGGAGAGGGGCAGTGGGGGGCACGGGGACATGGGGGGACACCATTTTGGGGACATGGGGAAAGGGGGGATACGGGGGACATCGGGACGTTAGGAACAGGGGGACATGGGGACGTTGGGATGTTAGGAAAGGGGGAACATGGGGACGTTAGAAAAGAGGGGACATGGGGACATTAGGAAATGGGGGACATGGGGAGTTTGGGACATAAGAAAAGGGGGGACATGGGGACATTAGGAAAAGGGGTACATGGGGACATTTGGGATGTTAGGAAAGGGGGAACGTTGGGGACATTAGAAAAGGGGGGACATGGGGGACATTAGGAAAGGGGAGATGGGGACAGTAGGAAGAGGGGACATGGGGGACAAATGGTCCACGAGGGAGAGAGGGGTGAGGGGATATGGGGACACAGGGACACAGGGGACGCTGGAGACAGGGACAGGAGGGACAGGGGAGGACGAGGGGATGTATGGACACGAGGGACAGGGGAACACGCAGGACACTGGTGACAGGGACACGGGGAGGTGGGGGACACAGGGCGGATGGACATGTGGATCACAGGGGCATGGGGACAGGGGGAATTTGGGGCAGTGACATCGGGCCACCCACGCCGCCGTGGGGACACGTGTCGCGGGTGTCACCAGCAGGCAGGGCAGCGGGCACACGCCGTGACACACGTGGCTGTGCCCTGCAGCCCCGGGGGGGTGGCACGGGGTTATTTATACCCGGTCCTGTTGGCACCATTGTCACTGTCCCCTCCTCCAGCTGCAGCCAAGGGGGTGGGGGACAGGGACGGGGCTGGGGACAGGGACGGGGACGGGGCCTGGGGACAGGGACAGGGCTGGGGACAGGGAGAGGGACGGGGCTGGGGACAGGGACAGGGCTAGGGACAGGGACGGAGTTGGGGACAGGGACGGGGCTGGGGACAGGGACAGGGCTGGGGACAGGGACAGGGACGGGGCTGGGAACAGGGACAGGGCTAGGGACAGGGACAGGGACGGCGCTGGGGACAGGGACAGGACTGAGGACAAGCCGGGCAGAGGCCACTGCTGCGGGGAGGGGACAGGGTCCCTCTGTCCCGCTGGGACCTGGGTGGACAGGTAGCTGCGTGGCCCCACGGCGTGGCCACTGCTGCCCCACAGCAGCTCGTGGCTGTCCCCACGCTGGTGGCCCCCATGTCCCATCCCCTCCCCGGGGTCCCCAGCCCCCCCCTCCGACCCCTTCCCCCACCGTGCGTCAGCGCTGTCCCCACGGCGGGGGCGGGGGGGGGGGACACACAGAGGGGTCCTTGTTGTGTGCCCCCCCCCCCCCCATCCCAGTGCCTCAATGTGTCCCTTGTTTGTCCCCAAACCCTTGATGTCGCCGTCCCCATCTGCTCGGGGGCTCGGGCTGTCCCCACGGTGGAAGAGGGGACACCCCAAGGGACACACGCGTGTGCGTCCCCCGAGACCCACGCCCCAGGACGCCCACCTCAGGGAGGGGGGGGGGGGGGCTTCAGACCCCAAAATGCTGGGCTGCGTGTCCGTGTCCCCTGCCACGGGCAGGGCTGACACGGGGACACGGGGGCGGGAGGAGGAGGGGAAGGGGTGGGACGGCTCGGTCACGCTCCGTGGTTATTTTGGGGAGGATAAATCCGGCGGGCGACAGGTGCTGGGGGTGAGGGGGGGGTCAAGGGCAGCGCTGTGGGCAACGTGTGGCACCGGCCACCCCGCTGTCCCCGTCCCCGCTGTCCCCGTCCCCGCTGTCCCCGCCCTCAGGGTGTGTCCGTGTCCGTGTCCGTGTCCGTGTCCCCGCCCTGATAAGAAATTATTTTATAGGGGAAACACAGGAGAGAAAGAGCCCCTGGTGAGGTCCGTACAAGTTTATATACAGAAAATGGCCAAAAGAGGGGAAAAAAAGAGAAAAAAAAAAAAAAAAAAAAAAAATATATATATATATATATATATATAAAGGGCGAGGGGGATGAGGTGGGGGGTGAGGGTGGGCACAGAGCCCCCTCCTCCCCCCCTCCCCACAACCGCCAGCTCTGTACAGGATCCGACCGCTCGCTATTTACATCGGGGACATTTACACGGGGGAGGGGGGGGGCACCCGCGACCCCCCCACACCCCCCCCGGGAGAGGCGGTGGCACCGGGAGCAGTGCCCGGCCCCGTGAAGGCACATGGGGGACAGGAGTGTCCCAAAAAAACTGCTGAGAGGGGACCCAGGGGTTCCCACGGGGGTCCCAGGCATCTCGGGGGGGTGTCCCAGGGGTCCCCCAGGGGAGTTCCAAAAATCTTTAGGAAGCCCCAGGTGTCCTCAAGGGGGGTCCCAGGTAACCCCAAAGGGGTCCTAGGTGTCCCCCAGGGGGATCCAAACACTTCTGGGGGGTCCCAGGTAACCCCAAGAGGGTCCAAGGTGTCCTTAGGGGGGTCCAAACATCTTTGAGGGGTCCCAGGTGTCCCACGGGGGTCGTAGTTGTCCTCAGGGGAGTCCCAAGTGTCTCCAAGGGGATCCTAAGTGTCCCCAGGGGCATCCCAAACACCTTTGGGGGGTCCCAGGTAACCCCAAGAGGGCCCCAGGTGTCCTCAGGGGAGTCCCAGGTGTCTGCCAAAGGGGTCCCAGGTGTCCCCAGAGGGGTCAAAAAATCTTTGAGGGTTTTCCAGGTGTCCCAGGGGCATCCCAAACACCTTTGTGGGGTCCCAGGTGTCCCCACAGAAGTCCTAGTTGTCCTCAGGGGGGGTCCCAGGTGTCCCCAAGAGGGTCCAAGGTGTCCCCCAGGGGCGTCCCAAACACATTTGGGGGGTCTCAGGTAACACCAAGAGAGCCCCAGGTGTCCTCAGGGGGGGTCCAAAAATCTTCTTGAGGGTTTCCTGGTGTCCCCAAGGGGTGTCCCAGGTATCTCCAGGGGTGTCCCAAACACATTTGGGGGGTCCCAGGTGTCCCCACAGGAGTCCCCAGGTGTCTTCAGAGGGGTCCCAGGTGTCCCCAGAGGGGTCCTAGGTGTCCCCAGGGGCATCCCAAACACCTTTGTGGGGTCCCAGGTGTCCCCACGGGAGTCCTAATTGCCCTCAGGGGGGTCCCAGGTGTCCCCAAGGGGGTCCTAGGTGTCTCCAGGGTGTCCCAAACACATCTGGGGGGTCCCAGGTGTCCTCAAGAGGGTCCAAGGTGTCCCCAGGGGCATCCCAAACACCTTTGTGGGGTCCCAGGTGTCCCCACGGGAGTCCTAGTTGTCCTCAGGGGGGGTCCCAGGTGTCCCCAAGAGGGTTCCAGGTGTCCCCAAGGGCATCCCAAACACATTTGGGGGGGGTCCCAGGTGTCGTCAAGAGGGTCCAAGATGTCCCCAGGGGTGTCCCAAACACATCTGGGGGGGTCCCAGGTGTCCTCAAGAGGGTCCCAGGTGTCCCCAAGGGCATCCCAAACACATTTGGGGGGGTCCCAGGTGTCCTCAAGAGGGTCCAAGGTGTCCTCAGGAGGGTCCCAGGTGTCCCCAAGGGCATCCCAAACACATTTGGGGGGGTCCCAGGTGTCCTCAAGAGGGTCCAAGCGTGTCCTCAGGGGAGCCCCAGGTGTCCCCAAAGGGGTCCCAGGTGTCCCCAGGGGGGGGGTCCAAAAATCTTCGAGGGTTTCCAGGTGTCCCCAAGGGGTGTCCCAGGTGTCCCCCAGGACGGGGGCTCAGAAGGGCAGCGTGTCCATGAAGATCTTATCCACGATGGGTGGTGGTGGCACCAGGTCCTCCAGCTTCAGGTAGAAGATGCGTTGGAGGCCCTGGGTGCAGAGGCTGCGGAGCTCGGGCAGTTTGCCCAGGAGCTTGGAGAGGTGGCCGGGCCGGGCCGGTTCGGTTCCGGGCTGCAGCAACGTGGTCCTTCAGGCAGCCCACGATCCGGTTCTGCAGCTCCTCCACCCGTTTGGGTTCCTTCAGCCCGTGGCGATCTGAAAAAAAAAAAAAAAAAAAAATCAATAAAAAGGGGAAGGGAACAGAGGTGTGAGGCTGGGGGGGCGAATCTGGGGGGGGGGTTTGGTTTTTTTTTTTTGTCTGTTTGATGCATTGATGGTTGAGGATGGGAGGGTTGGAGCCCCCTGGCCATGGGGACAAACTGGGAGAGGAGGGGTGGGTGAGGCTGGAGAAGAGAAAGCTCCAAGGACACCTTAGAGCACCTTCCAGTACCTTTGGATACCTCCCGGAAAGCTGGGAATGGAGCCATGAGGAGGTCATGGAGGGATGGAATGAGGGGAATGGGTTAAACTGGGCTGAGGATGGAGATGAGGAATAAATTCTTCCCTAGGAGGGTGGGGAGTCCCTGGCCCAGGTTGCTCCTGGAGAAGCTGTGGCTGCCCCATCCCTGGAAGTGCTTGGATGGGGCTTGGAGCCACCTGGGAGGTATCGTCCTTGCTTCTGGGAGCTGGTTGGAACCAGATGATCTTTAGATCAGGGAATGGTTTGGGTTGGAAGGAATGCATTTTGATGTTTGGATGCACTGATGGTTGAGGATGGGAGGGTTGGAGCCCCTGGCCATGGGGACAAACTGGGAGAGGAGGGGTGGGTGAGGCTGGAGAAGAGAAAGCTCCAAGGACACCTTGGAGCACCTTCCAGTACCTTTGGATACCTCCAGGAAAGCTGGGAATGGACCTTTTGAGGAAGCCATGGAGGGATGGGATGAGGGGAATGGGTTAAACTGGGCTGAGGTTGGAGATGAGGAAGAAATTCTTCCCTGGGAGGGTGGGGAGTCCCTGGCCCAGGTTGCTCCTGGAGAAGCTGTGGCTGCCCCATCCCTGGAAGTGCTCCAGGCCAGGTTGGGATGGGGCTTGGAGCCAGCTGGGAGGTGCCCCTGCTGATGGGAGCTGGTTGGAACCAGAGGGTCTTTAGATTATGGAATGGTTTGGGTTGGAAGGAACCACAGAGCCCATCTGAAGGATCTTTGAGGTGGCTGCTCCATCCCTGGAAGTGCTCCAGGCCAGGTTGGGATGGAGCTTGGAGCCACCTGGGTTGGTGGGAGGTGTCCCCATGGCAGGGTGTGGCACTGGGTGAGGTTCGAGGCCCTTCCCACCCCACCCACTCTGATCCTCCTTGTCCTTATTTCATTCTTTTCCAGCCCCCCCATCCCACCAACAGCTCCGTTTCCAACCCTTTGCAGGACGGGAAGGGGGGGAGGGAGGGGAACCACAGGACCCTTCTCATCGATTTAATCGCCAGGGGAGGGGACAGAGCTCCTCACCCGTGATGATGACGAGGGCAGCGAGGCAGGAGAAGGAGGGGACATCAACGTTCATGCGGTGGAGGCTGTGGGAGAACTGGAGGATGGCATCGATCCAGTCGCCGAAGCCCCTCACGCATTGCAGGCGGTGCAGAACCACCCCGTTGCAGAAGATCAATTTCCCTTCCTCGGGCTTGGAGCTAAAAGGGGAGGGGAAAAAAATGGGTGGCAACCTCCCCCCCGGCACCTCAACACAACCCCACCCCCCCCGCACCGGGCTGGGACTCACCGGTAAGCCAAGCGCAGGATGAAGAGTTCGAGGAAGGCTGATTCCAGCAGCAGGTCCTGGTCCTCCTTGGGAAGTTCGGGAAAGCCCTGGATCTTCTCAGCCCACTTGCGGATGACGTCCATGGAGCCGGTGAGGAGGTCGTAGAACTGCTGGACGTCCACCGAGTCCTCCTTCCCGAACTGGCACGGGACCGACTCCTGGAACTGCCGCGGGGATGGGGTCAGGATGCGGGGGGGGTGGGGGCTGGGACGAGGACAGTATTTGGGGGGGGGGTGGGTCGGGATCTGGGGTGGGATCAGGATCTAGGATGGGATCAGGAGCTGGGGGTGGGCACAGCATCTGGGGGTGGGGACAGGGTCGGGATCTGGGATGCGATCACGACCCGGGATGGGGTCAGGAGCTGGGGACAAGGTCAGGACCTGGGATGGGATCAGGATTCAGGATGGGGTCAGGATCTGGGGGTGGGAACAGCATCTGGGGGTGGGAACAGCATCTGGGGGTGGGAACAGCATCTGGGGGTGGGGTCGGGGTCGGGATCTGGGATGGGATCAGGATCCGGGATGGGATCAGGAGCTGGGGATGGGGCAGGGTCAGGACCTGGGGACAAGGTCAGGACCTGGGGACAAGGTCAGGACCTGGGATGGGATCAGGGTTCAGGATGGGGTCAGGATCTGAGGATCGGATGGAGATCCAAGGGTGGGGTCAGGGTCAGGATCTGAGGACAGGTTTGGGATGAGGATCTGGGGCTGGGATCAGAATTCAGGGACAGGATCAGGATGGGAGGATAGAGCCAGGGTCCGGATCTGGGGACGGTGCAGCTCCTGGGGAGGGATGGACGACACAGGGGGTGGCACCAGCCCTACCTTGGAGTAGTCGAGCTTGGTGGCGCTGGGGACAGAGTCGATGTGTGCCCGCACCAGGGAGGTGATGAGGCTGACGGGGGAGGCATCCGGCGGCTGCTTGGGCTTGGAGGGCAACCGGCCCCGCCGCCCCTTCAGGCTGTCGGTCCGGACCACTGCGGGGGGAGGACACACAATGAGCGCGTCTGTCCTCAGCCTGAGCAGCGGGAGGGGGGGGGGGTGTCACCCCTATTCCTGCCGAACCCCCCCCGTGCATCCCCGGGTAGGGGACCCCGGTACCTTCTTTGACCATGCCGACGGCCAGGCACTTCTGGAAGCGGCAGAACTGGCAGCGGTTCCGCCGCCGTTTGTCGACGGGACAGTCCTTGTTGGCCAGGCAGATGTACTTGGCGTTCTTCTGCACCGTGCGCTGCGGGGGGGGAAGCGAGGGAAAGAGGGGGGGACGTGGAGCGGCCCCAGCTCAGCCCGGGGCCTCCCGCCTTCCAACAAAAGCTCTTCTGTCCTCCCCCTGCCCCCCGCTCCAGCCCGGCATCCGGATCCGCATCCGCGGGGAGGGGTCCCGGGGCCGCCCCCCTTTTCCCCCCCCGCCAACCCTGGGCTGACCCGGCAGCATCCTCTCCTCTGCTGCAAAGCACTGTGGGAATATCCCGCGAGCGGAATTGGGGGTAGGGGGTTTCGGGGGTGCCTTTACCTTGAAGAAGCCCTTGCAGCCCTCGCAGGTGCGGACTCCGTAGTGCTGGCAGGAGGCGTTGTCCCCGCAGACGGCGCAGCGACCCTCGCCCCCTCCCCCGGGGCTTCTCGCCTTGGCGGGGCTCAGCGCCGGCCCCTCCAGCAGCGGCGAGGGGGGAGCGAGGGGCAGCCCGGAGAAACCTCCCCCCGCCCCGGGGGATCCTTGGGTCAGGGCGAAGGCGTCCGTGTCCAGCAGCCGCGGGTCCAAGCGGGGCGAGGGACCCAACTGCCCCTTCATGCTGGACCCCCCGGGGCTGGGTGCCGGGGGAGTGAAGGCGAAAAAGGGGGGGCTGAGAGCCCCCCCCCTTGGTCGGCTCAGCCCAGCGCCCACCCTCGTAGTTCGGCGGAGGGGAATAAGCCCCGAAGGAGCCCTCCCAGCCCGGCGCTTGCTGGGGTTGGAAACTCGGCGTGGCGGGGGAGGGGACGGAGCAGGGGCTGCCGTAACAGTCCGAGGGGCTGGAGGAAGAGAGGGTCTCGTCCGGCTGCCCGCCGAAGGTGCCGGGGTAGCAGCCGTACACCTGGAAGTCCTCCAGCTTGAAGGTGGTGCCGGCGGTGGGGGGTTGGCCGGAGGTTGGCAGCTGATAGAGGAAGGCGTCGAACTCCCCGGCGTAGCCCTCCATGAAGGTGCTGAAACTCGGGAGGGAGGGGGAGGCCGCGGGGTCGGCTCCGGCCACCTCCATGGGGAAGCGGCCGCCCTCGGGGCTGAGCAGCTCGGCCGGGAATCGCTGGCAGGGGCCGGCGCCCACCGTGCCGTACTGAGCCTGGATGCAGGGCATCTCTGCGGGGAAAAACAGCAACGGGGGTCAGGGAAGACCCCAAGGCCGCGCCCGAACACCTCCCCCGAACACACCCCCCCACCGTCTCCGAGTCTGGGAGGAGGATGGGGACGGGGGGAGAACCGCGGGGGCTTCCCCTCGGATCCCTCCCTGGATGGGGCTAAAGCCGGAGCTGGACCACCGGAGGTGTTGGCCGCCCGGTGGTGGTCACCGGTGTCCCCAAGAAAGGTCACCCCACAGCCAATGGGCGCAAAGGACAGTCCCCAAAACGCTGGCTTAGCAAAGCGCTGAAAGGGAAGGAGGGAGGAATGCGAGCGGCGGATTCCCGAGCCCCGGGGCTGGCCAGGGGAAGCCGGAGCCGGCTCCGAACCGGGATCCAACACCCCCATGACCCATTTCGAGGCCTTTTAGAGAAGCGAACGCAGCCAAAGCCGCCACCCTTGGAGGGAGAGGAGCCCACCCACCCCCATCCCCACAGCCCCCCACTACGGAGCTGACCCCACTTAAGACGTAACAAGAATCCCAGGTCCAGCTGAAAGCCGACCCAGGAAGGACCCCGATGACAAGACGATAATGTCATGTCATCTCCAAGACCTTTAAAGGTCACACCCCGCTGGCCCCGGCCTCCATGGCCCCGGCACGGCACGGCACGGCACACACACACCCCCCGGCATCCCCCGGCCAAGTCCTGGCGGCTTCCACCGGCTCCCGGAAAGCCGATACCCCCCCGGGGAACCGGGGTTAAAAATACCCCCAGGGGCCCGGCCCTGGCACCTATGGGGTGGCAACGGCCCCCAAAGCCATTCCGGGTGCCCCGCTGGGGTTTGTGCCCTTCCAGCAGGGCTATGGGGTTCGGGGTGGGGGGCGGTGAACCCCATCTACCTCCTGTCCTCAGCACACGGTTTGTGGACACGAGGGGACTGGGGGACACGGGGACACTGGGGACACGGCCGTGGGGGACACTGACTCAGCCTCCAGGCAAATCCTGGAAGCAAACGGGCTCGGGCCCTCCCTCCGGGCAGCACCGGGCACGGTCACCGTGTCCTTATTTAAATGTTTTGACCCTTGGCCACTCGCTGGTGCCATTTGGGGTGCCATGACATTTGGGGTGCCTCTCTGCCATGACACCCAACCCCCCCCCTCCCCCATCCCTCCCTCCCGGGGGACAGGGCACAGATTCCAGCGGCAGCCCCCGTGCTGCCCACGGGCAGGAATTACAGATTCCTGGTTTGGGGGTGCTGGCAGCTGCCGGTACCCGGGTCCGGAGCCCACAGGGACCGGTGGCAGCCGGTGGCAGCCCCTGGCACCAGGCCCTGGGCCGCGGGCGGGCGGTGGCAGCCGGCAGCGAGTGACACTGCCCACGGTCCTGCCTGCACCTGCTGCCTCCCCTCGCCAAAACCCAGCGGCTGCGTGGGCCGGGGGGGCTGCGTGGGCCGGGGGGGAGCTGCCTGCACCCTGCTGCCTGCACCCTGCATTGCCCTCGGTGCTGCCTGCAAGGAGCTGCCTGCTCCGGCTCCATGCCTGCTCTGCCCGGTGCTCTCGGGACCGTGCCCGGTTTTGGGGGGCTCTGGCCCTCCCCGAAGCCCCCGGAGGTCTCCCCGGCTGCAGCCAGATCCTGTGTGGGGGTCCCAGAACCAGCCCCGAGAAACATTCCGGTACCGGCCTCACTCTGGCACTGCCAGGACAGGGACTCCTCGCCCTGCCGTCCCCCCCCACCTCCCGTTCCCACCGGTGCTACCGGGTACCTCGCGGGTCAGCCCGGCCCGGCGCGTACCGCCCGGTCCCTTCCCCGGGATCCCCGGTCTCCTCCGTGGCATTGGGGACAAGCGAGCCCCGGCTCCTCCCGGTGCCACGGGGACGCCCATAGCCCCGAACCCCGGTACTGCCGGGACTCCCGACCAGCTCCTAACGGTGCCGGGACACGGGAGTCCCGGGTCCCCCCGGTGCCGCCCGGGACACCCGAACTGATTCCTCCCAGGACACCCAAACTGATTCTTCCCGGTGTCACTGGGACGCCCGAACCTGTGCATTACAGGACTTTCAGTGCCCGGAGCCCCCGGAAAGCCCGATCCCGTTCTCCCCGGTGCCACCGGGACACCCCACCCCATGCACTTTGCAAGAGGCTCGCTGCGACTTGCCCCGGTACCACCGGGCCCCCTGACCCGACTCCTCCCGGTGTCAACGGGACCCCCAGTCCATCTCTCCCCGGTGTCATCGGGACATCCGGCTCCCGTCGGTACCACCCGGGATCCCCGAACCGACTCCTCCCGGTGTCAACGGGACATCCGACACCGGCTCTCCCCGGTGTCACGGGGACACCCGAACCGACTCTTCCCGGTGTCTCCAGGACACCCGAACCGATTTCTCTTGGTATCACCCTGAACCCCCGAACCAGCTCACCGGGACACCCGACACAGTCTGTCCCGTGAGCCCCGGTTCCACCCAACACCACCTCCCCCGCTCCGGTGCCCTCGACCCCCTGCGCGCCCCCTCCCCGCTCCCCCCGGGGGGGGGGTCCTCCCACCCCCGTTCCCCCCCCTCCTCGCCCCCCCATCCCGCTACCGTACCCGGCTGCCGGCTCGGCGGGGGCTCCGGTTCCCGCTCCGGTTCCCTCTGCCCGGGGCTCCACCGGGCTCCGGTCCCGTTACTACTTTCTCTTAAGCGCTCGGTGACGCGCGGGGCGGCCCGTGACGCACGGCGGGGGGGGGGTGGGGGGGGCGGTTCCGGCGGGGGCGCGGCCGTGACGCACGCGGGGTTCCATTGACGCAACCGCGGCGCCCGCGCTAAAAATACCGAGCAGCCCCGGCTAAAAATAGCACGGGAGCCCCCCGGACCCCCCGACACCCCCCCTCCCCCCCCCCCAACCCTCAGGGCTACCGGAGGGATACAGTGAGGAGGGAGGTTCCGGTGCCGGTACCGGGAGAGACGGAACGGGACGAGGCGGCAGCAGGACCCAGTGCTGGATTCCCCGGTATCCCCAGTGTCCCATCGGTGCGGTAGCCCCGGGACCGGTAGCCCTGGTGCCGGTATGCCCGGTATCCCCGGTTTCCCTTCGTTGCTGGTACCCCGGTGCTGACACCTCCCGCAGTGCCCCCTCGGTACCGGCATCTTCGGTGCCGTTATCCTCGGTGCCGCTATCCCCGGTGTCCCCTCAGTGTTGGAATCCCTCGTGTCCCACTCCCCCGTGTCCCCATCCCCGGTGTCCCCCACCCCCGGTGTTCTCCGGTAGCCCCGGTGCCTCTGTGCCCAGGGCCCCTCTGAGCCGCTATTTTCGGTGCTCAGCATCGCCGGTACCGGTACCCCCGGTCTCCTCCCGCTCGGTGTTCCGAGAGGCAGCCCCCCGGTTGGGACCCCCCGGTCCGTTCCCCCTTCTCGGTCCCCGCGGGGAGACCCTGGCCGGGGCGATGGAAAGAGCGGCGGGGGCTGGCGGGCGCCCAGTGCCGGGAACATCGCCCGGGGGCTGGAAATATGAGCTCAGCCCCGGCGGGGCCGGCGGGGGTGACAAGGAACGAGCGGGGAGGGACCCACGACCCCCGTCCTGTACCTGCCCGGTACCCTCCGGTACCGGCTCCGGGGGGTCCCCGCCCCGCCGTGCTGCCCCCGGCCCGTGTCCGGGAGCCGCTGCCCGCTCCGTGGGGAGGGTGCGGGGCACCGACCCATCCCCGGGGCCGCATGGCGGGGACCGTGCCCCGGGAGGAGCTGTCGGGATCTCCGGTACCGGAAACTTGCCCGGTTTCCCGTGACCCCCCTTGGTTATGAGAGGGGTAGCGAGGAGGGAAGCCCGGCCCCGGTGAAGGGATCGAGGTGAAGGGACCGAGGGGTTCGGCACCGGGAGCCCGGGGGGTTCCGGGGGGTCTCGGGCAGCGTCACCGCCTCCTCCCGTTCCCTGGCTCCGGTCTCGGTTCCCCCCGCCGCGCGGCCTCGCGCGCCGCCCGCCCCAGCCGGGGGCCCCGTGACGTCACAGCTGGCTGCTGACGTCCCCGGGATCCCGCCGCATCACCGAGGCCGCCCCGCGGGGATCCCCCGGGCTCGGACGGGACCTAACGGGGTCCCCGCAAACCCCGAGCGGCGCCACCGGGACCGGGAGCTCTCCCCGGGGCTGCAGCCGATGCCAACCGGAGTGGGGGGTCCCGCAGCTCTCGGGGGTCCCCAAAGCCACCGGGGGCGCAGAACGTGACCTGTCACAGCTTCCCTCTCCCCCCGCCCCTCCGGTGCTCGGTGTCCCAGCCGGTGTCTCGGTGCTCTCGATGGCCCCCGCAGCCGGGATTAGCTGTACCCCGGGAGAGGCTCCGGGGGAGGAAACCCGAGCCCGGGCACCCCTGCAAGGCCACGGGGGGAGCGAGGGAGGGGGGGAGCCCCGGCTGGCACCGGGCCCGGGGAGCAGGATCCGCCCCGGTAGCCCCCGGAGGGGACACGGAGACACGGTGGCCACCAGCCAGCCCGCCCCGCTTGCCCCCAGGAGCAGAGGGGGTGCTGGGGGGTTCCAGGGTGCCTTCGGGTGGGAGTCAGGGGATTGTGGGGTGCCCACGGGTGGGTGCCAGGAGATCGCGGGGTGCCCACGGCGCAGGAGGCGGTTTTGGGGTGCCACGCGTGTCCCCGGTGCCCAGCCCGCTCCCGCCCAGCTCTGGGCAGCTCCAGGCGGGGGCCTAAAAAAAGCCGCACGCAGGGTGGGTGGGAGGTGATGCCGCGGGGGGGGGAGGGGGAGGTCCCGTGGTGGCCGTGACGGGGATGGGGCGACCCGACCCTGGCAGCGCGCGGGCGGCCCCCGTGAGCCTCCCCGACCATAAATGTCCAACGCGGAGTCACCCTGGCATGGGGACAAGGAGGGACAGCGGCGGGGAGCTGGCCCGGCTCCACGCACACTCATGTGACACGTCTGTGCCCCCCCCATCCCTTAGATCTTCGCCCCCAAAACCTCCTGGAGACCCCCCCGGGGTCCTGAGAAACTGGGGGGGGGGGGGGGGGGGGGTACCCCAAGGGCTGTTTGTGTGATGCAGGAGCTGGGAGAGGGCGGGGGGTCCCGAAGCCGCAGGGATGGGGACAAACCAGAGGGGAAACTGAGGCACAGAGCCTGCGCTGGGGGTTCTGGGTACAAGCTCAACCCCCTGCAGAAGCCTGGGTGGGGGGGGTTGTCCCCTACGCCCCCCCCAAGCCCTCTGAATGCTGCTACAGTACGACTTGGGGGGCAATGGGACAGGGAGGAGGGGACCCCCCCCAGTGCCCGTCCCACTCCCCACGGGCACCGGGTCCGGAAGGGCTCGGGGCGGGACCCGCTTCCCGAGGGCTGCCTGAGGAAACGGGGCAGGAAGGGCCTGGCTGGGGCCCCGCAACTCCGGGACCGGCCCACGGCACCGGCTGGGGGGACACCGAGGGGGTCCCCAAGAGCTCCCGCCGGTGACACCGGGCACCCCAAGGACTTCCCGCCCGGAGCTTGGCTGATGGGACAGCAAAGGGGGCTGCAGGAGGGGTGTGGGGAGGGGGTTGCGTGTGTCCCGTTCCCCCCAGCCTGTCCCTGTCCCCGTGGGCCGTGTCCCCCCACGCACAGCCACACACCGCTGCAAAAAGTCTCTGTATTGTATCGGTACAAAAGTCCCCCCCGGGGGCAGCAGGACCCCCGGGACCCCCCCCAAGCTGGGGGTGGGACACAGAGGGCCGGACTCCACCCCCTCTCCATTCCTGAGATGAGCGGTGGCTTCGCCAGCTGCCTGGGGGAGGGTCCCCGCGTCCGTCCCTCGGTGCCACGATCCCCCCCAGGCCAAGCCGGGGACCCCCGGGGGCTCCTTCCAGCGGCCCCCGGCGAGATGGGAGGAAGGGGGGTGTGGGGGGGCTCGCAATAAATAAATAAATATGTCTGGGGGGGGGCGGTGGGTGCCCCCCCCTCAGAGGTGACTCTCCTCCTCCTCCAGCGCCCGGTTCAGCCCCGGGATGAATTTGAGGAGGCGTCGGCGAAAGCTGCTGTGCCGCCCCCGACGGTGGGGGGGGGCAGCCCCCTCCCCCGGTTCCCCCGCCCTCGCCCACAGCCGCCCCCCCGCCCCCCGGGACCCACCCCCCGCACTTGAGGCTGGCGCTGCGGGTTAAGGGGGGCCGGGGGCGCGGTGGAGGGGGTGCGGGACCACTGCTGTCCCCCACTTTGTCCTTGTCCTTGTCCCCGTCCTTGTCCCCATCCTTGTCCCCGTCCGGGGGGTCGGCGAAGAGACAGGTCTGGTAGAGGGAATCGTCGCTGCCGCAAGCGCTGGCCCGGGGGGAGCCCCCCGGGAGCCCCCCCTCCCCCTGCAGGCACCAGCGGATCGACTCCAACGTGTCGTAGATGCTGGGGTCCTTGGCCACCACACCTGATCGGCGGGGGGGAGGACATAGAAAAGTCAAGGGGAGGGGGCCTGGGGGTGCCCCAAAACCCCCCCCTATGCCCCCCCCAGCCCCCACTCACCCCGCACCAGCCGCTGCTCCTGCACCATCAGCGAGCGAAACTCCCCCCACTTCTCATAGAGGGTTTGCTGGGGGGGAAGCAGAGGGGGGTGAGGACCCCAGGGAGGGTCCCTAACCCCCCCTGGCCCCCCCCTGGCCCCCCCAACACCTTCCCACCCTTTACCTTCAGGTACTGCAGCCTGGCCTCCAGCTCAGCCCTCCGGATGGATGTCCCATAGAGAGTGTCAAGGCTGTGGGGCAGCAGCCATCAGTGGGGATGCTGGGGGCCCCCCGGCCCCCCCCTCCACGCCCCCCCAGCTCACCGCAGCAAATTCCCTGAGCTCTTGATGATCTCCACGATCTCACGGTGCCGGACGCCTTCCACGTTGAGCCCGTTCACCCCCGTGATCGTGTCCCCTGAAGTTGGGGACGCACAGAAGCTCAGGGATGCTGGGACACCCCCTCCCTAGGTCGTGTCCCCCCCCCCAGGCTGCACTCACCAGCCTTGAGTCCTGCTGCCTCGGCCGGGCTCCCCCCGTGCACCCGGCACACGAAGGTGAACATCTCCACACTGTTCCTCTCCTGGTGGTGCAGCCCATAGGTCTGGAATGGTGCGGGGGGGGGGGGGGGGGGGGGCAGTGAGGGACCCCCCCCCCCCTACCCCCAGGGTGTCCCTTTTCATGCTCAGCCCCGAGGCAGAAATTGCTGCGTTTAATTGCTGCTGGGTAATGAGGGGCAGCACCCTGGTTCTGGGGGTGGGGGGGAGGTCTCACCCCTGGTGGCTGCACCCCAAGTGGCCCCCTCCCTCCCCCCCCCCCCCACTGTCACGGCCAGGGGACGCTTTGGGAACCAAGAGGCTCTGTCAGAGCTCAAAATAAACCCTGGCTCAGAGACAAATTAAAAATACCCCTGGATGCAAAGCAAGGGGTGGGCTGGGTGGGTGGGGGGCACGGCAGGGGAGAACTCAGCACCCACCTGGATCTCGAAGCCAAAGGTCTCCTCTGCCTTCTTCTCCAGTGTCACCACTCTCCTGGGGGACGTGGGGATCAGGGACAAGGCAGAGCTCCTGCACCCCCAGCCCCAATTCACCCCCTGAGATCTCAGCACTTCTCTGCTACCGGGGGTTTGGGTTTTCTCCATGCTGGGCAGGACCCCAGGGACGGGAGGACCCCAGGGCCAGGACCCCCCCTCAACGACTGACCCTGCCCAGAGCCCTGCAGCCTGTCCCACGGGTGTCTGTAGAGTCCTCGTGGGGGCTGCGTCCTCATCGCTGCCCCCTCTTGCCACCCATTTCCATCCCCGAGCAGGTCAGGAGCGGCACAGGGAGCAGTGCCCTGGGGCAGCCCCCCCCCAAACCCCCTCCTGCGTGTGTCCCCCCCCCAACATCGGGGCCTGGAGCCCCATCCCTACCTGTGCTCCTCCGGGGACTGGCTTGGGGACGGCCAGCTGAACCCCACATCCTGCAGCAGAGGGAAAGCCATCAGCAGGGGACAACGTCCCGAGGGGACACGTCCCACCCCCGCCACCCCCCTCTTTGGGGACAGCCGGAACAGAGAGGGGGACCCCAACAGGACAGCCCTGAGCCCCCGGGCAGCACCCTGCCAAACCGGCACCGCCCTAGGACCCGGGTGCACCCATCGCCCCCACCCCACCCCCCCGGGGGCTGCTTGGGCATAACGAGGCTTTGATGGGTGCTCAAAGCCACCCTCACATCTGCCCCACGCTTTGACGTCAGCACCGCACCCACCCCACGCTCCGGGGGGGCCCCGGGCACACAGGGGGCCCTGTTGTGGTCACAAAGTCGGTTTTTTTCATGAAAAACTCACCCCTCACCCCCCCCTCGCCCCCCCCAGACAATGTTCCTATTGTGGAGGGCTCGGAGGCGTGGGCAGGCGGAGGGACCCTCGCCGCGGGGCAGGAGGTGACAGCGCTGTCCCCAAATGCCCTTCCGCCACCGCTGGCAGCCCGGGCACGGCGTCCCCTTGGTGCCTCGAGCGTGGCACATGGTCCCCCCCTCTCGGTGCCACCAGCTCGGGTGCCACGTGGGTGTCACCAACCCTGTAGGTGGCAGCTGGCGTTTTAAGTTCAAAACCCCCAGAAACAGGCAAGATGGCCATCGCGAGGGCTGCCACCTGCCACATTGGGCTCCCACGTCACCTTCCCGGTCACGGGACACCCCAGCCCCCTTGGGGACTCTTTGGTGGTGGCCTCAGCAGGGAGGGAGGGGGTGGCGGGCCACCGCGTGTGACCCGGTCCTGCGGCGGGAGCCGGTTCTGCTCCGGATGTCGGCTCCGCTCCCGCTTCCCCCCCAACCCTCAGGAAGCGGCGGGGGGGAGCGTGGGGGCGGTGACAGCCCCAGTGCCACCACAGAAGGGCTTTCCTTGGGGTGTGGGGGCGTCCCGTGTCCCCCCAAAGCAGCCCCCAGGGTACCTTGTGCCCTGTCCCCCTTCCTCGAGTGGCAGAGCCTGGGGAGGGGAGGGGGCCGTGCGTGGGGACAGCCCTGTCCTGGTGACATGGCCACGCCAGGGTGGGGACCGGTCCCTCTGTGCCCTGAGGAGTGCGGGGCAGGACGTGGGGAGGAACCGGGACAGGGAGGGGGACTTGGAAGGGGGGGGAGGCAGAGGGAAGATACTGGAGGAGTATCCCCTCCACGGGGAGGAACTGGGGCAGGACGGGACCCTTCTGGAGACACTGGGAAGATGCTGGGGCAGAATGGGACCGGGAGGCATCTCGGGAGCAGGGGGGGGGTGCACCGGGACAGGATGGGGACACGGGGAAAAAGGCTAAGGGGGGGGGGGTGTTACGGGAACAGGACCGGGGTGGGGAGATGCTGGGAGGTGATCACCGAGCCACCGGGCAGCACAGGGACACAGGAAAGGGGTTGAGGGGGGGGCACCGGGGCAGGACGGGACCAGCAACTCGTGATGGGGACCCAGAGAAGAGGCTGCGGGGCCAGCGGGGGGGGGGAACAAGCGGCCAGAAGCAGCCTCCAGAGCAGCCCTACGGGATGCGGCCACACGAGACGGGAGGGGGACACCCCCGGCCCCGCTCTCCCCCTTCCATCCCGGTACCGATTGCGGCGCTGGGTGTCCCCCCCCTCCCCTTGCCCCCCCTCCCGCTCTCCCGGCAACCCTACCTTGCGCACCCGGGGCAGGGTCCCGCCGGCAGCCGCCAGGACCCGATAAACCTCGGCGGGGGCGGTTCCGGGCCGCTCCGGAGCCGCCGCCGCATCCTCGTCCTTGGGCCGGAGCCGCCGCAGCCGCCGCAGGGTCATGGCCGGGGCGCTGTGCCCCGCACGCCGCTATATCAGCCCAGTGGGCGGGGCCAGGTGAGGACACGCCCCTAACCGGGCAGGGAGACATCCATATATGGTGAAACCACGCCCATTTGTGTTCTAGGCCACGCCCCGGTGCTGTAAGCCCCGCCCCGGGCGCTGCGCAGGGACCGAGGGGATCGGGGGTGACTGGGGGGGGAACAGTGGGGAGGGAGTCCTGGGGTGGAGCTGTGGGGCAGGAGGGGTCCTGGGGTGGAGCTGGGGGTCCTGGGGGTCCTGGGATAGAGGTGTGGGACACGGGGGGTCCTGGGGTGGAGCTGTGGGACAGGAGGGGTCCTGGGGTGGTGCTGTGGGACACTGGAGGTCCTGGGGTGGAGCTGTGGGACAGGAGGGGTCTTGGGATGGAGGTGCGGAGCAGGGGGTGTCCTGGGGTGGTGCTTTGGGACAGGGGGGGTCCTGGAATGGAGGTGTGGGACAGGGGGGGTCTTGGGATGGAGCTGGGGGACACGGGGTTCTGGGATGGAGCTGGGGGACAGTGGGGGTCCTGGGGTGGTGCTGTGGGACAGGAGGGGTCTTGGGATGGTGCTGTGGGACACGAGGGGTCCTGGGATGGAGGTGTGGGACAGGGGGGGGTCTTGGGATGGAGGTGTAGAGCAGGGGGGGTCCTGGGGTGGTGCTTTGGGACAGGGGGGTCCTGGGATGGAGGTGTGGGACAGGGGGGGTCTTGGGATGGTGCTGTGGAGCAGGGGGGGCTTAGGGGAGGTCCCGGGATGGTGCTGTGGGGCTGCAGGGGGAGGCTGGAGCAGAAGGGTGCAGTGTGGGGTGCTGGGGGGGGGGTGGTGTCCAGGGTACCGGAGGGGGCTGCATCACCCCAGGGAGCACCTCGGAGGTGGTAACGGGAGAAGCCAGGAGGGTTCTGGCGGTGCCGGGTCCGTGTCCCGCCCCCTGCCAAGAACCCGCAGCTGTTCCAGCGGCCCCCAGGCCAAACCCCCTCCCAAACCCCCTCCCAAAGCCGCATTTAGGATTTAATTGAAGGCAGGAGCCGGAGGCAGCCGGAGCCCCAGGCCCGGTTCCCGAGGAGGATTTAAACCTCTCCTGCCATGAGGAAAGAACAATTCCCGGAGGCAGACGCAGCTCCGGGCAGCCTCTTGCTGAGTTGCCCCGGCAGGAATTTTCCAGCTGGAATCTGTGAGGTTTTTACCCAGATGTTTATTTAAAATTTGCCAAAGAATTACAAAAAAAAAAAAAAAAAGTGTTTGTGACAATCCCCCACCGGCTGTTCCACCCCAGGCACCCGCCCACGGGATTTACCAAGGGGCAAAGCTGGAAAAAACTCGGGAAAGGAGAGGATGGAGCTCAGGACCCTCAGGGAAAGGAGAGGATGGAGCTCAGGACCCCCAGGGAAAGGAGAGGATGGAGCTCAGGACCCCCCATCACAACCCTGTAGAGAATCCTGGCATGGTTAGGGTTGAAAGGGACCTTGGAAATCATCAAGAAATTAACAAGAATCAAGAATTTTTCAGGCAGCCAAGAACATCCCATCCTGTTCCCAAAATCTGGCAGGCCAGGGGATGACTCGGCCCCTTGGCTGAAGCCCTCCTGGACCTGTTTTCCCACCCCATTTCCTACAAGAGGAATAAAAAAGACAATTTTTGCTTTAGAAACCCATTCCCAACTCTCCCACTTCTCCAGGACAGGGGCAGAGTCTTGTGGGGGGAGCTGCAGACAAAGCTGGGAGACAGGGAAGGGGGGGGGGAGCCCAGATGGTGACTCCCCCCCCCCCTCCTCCCCAGCACCCGTCTGAGCCAGGGGGACCCCAGAGGATTTTCCCCTTGATCCTCTCCCAACCTGCTCCAGGCAGAATTAGTGGGGGGTGGGGGGGCAGGTGGAGCAGCACTGACCCCCCCTTCCCAGCAAACAGGATTTGAGGGATGTTCAGGGAATGTTATCCCTCTGCCAGCTGCCTGCAGGCACCCAGAAGGGTTTATTTTTTTTTTTTTTTGGGGGGGGGGAGCTGCCCACTGTGCCCCCTCCCCCTTCCAATCCTTGACTCCCAACCTGGAGAGGAGGGACCCGATTTCAAGTGCTCAAGGGTTGGGAATCCCCCTCTGCCACCTCACGAGTGGGTGATGGAAGCTGCTTCTCCACTCCCGAGGGGAATATTCCTCACCAAGATTCCTAGAGGGATTTTTTTGGCTGTGGGTGAGCAGACTCCACCCCAGATGCTTCCCTGGGGGGTTGGGGACCAAAAACTCCCCCAGTCCTGGTTCTGATCCCTCGGTGAAGCTTTGGGCAGCAAAGGGCAAGAGAGTCTCAAGACCTCAAGGTGAATAAAACAAAAAACTTTTAATAATGTACAGCAGAAACCGACAGCCTTGGTTTATATTAAACAAAAGATATCCTATATTACATCGTATTTACAGTTGCATACTGAAGAGGTAAAGTGTCTAAGTGGCTATTTTACAGTCCATTTCTAATCAAATATACAAAAACCAAACAAATAAAAAGGGGGGGGCAGGGGAAGTACCAAGAGATCTGTTCTGAAGCCAGCGGACCCACCCCTTGCCTGACAGAAGCAGCACAAAGCTCCACACCTGCCCCTCTCCCCAGCACCATTTTTCCCCCCCCAGTACCTTCCCCCTTCTCTGTCCCAGCTTCCTTCTCCTCTCTCCTCACCACCAGGACATTTTTCCAGCTCCGAGCAGGGGAAGCCATTCCTATGTTTGCTCCATGAGCACTGCACCTCCCTGGCAGGGATTTTGCATGAAAAGTGCTGGATAAATGCTACATTGTCAGCTTTCCCAGCCCGGAGCCTCCTTGCTTTTGACCACCTCCATCTCCTCCTCCTCCTCCTCCTCTTCCCAGGGACCACCACCCCCTCCTGGGGTCTGAAGCTGCTGTTTGGTTGAGCTGAGGCAGATGGATGTTGTGGCTACAACAGTTGGAGGGAAAAATGGGTGAAAAGGGGGGGTTCAGTGCAAGTCCTGGAGCTGAGGATGTGTCCTGGAGAAGCTTCTCTGGGACAGCAGAGTTGTCCTGGGGACACAGAGCCCCCCCCTTTGTGCTCCCAGGGGAACTGTACCTACTTTTGTGTTTGGTTTCCCCGTGGCTGAGCTCCAAAAATCTGGAGGGGATTTTTTTTTTTTAGTGGCCACCACACCTCGGGTTGTCTAAAAGGGTTTGGAAAAACCAGGGGGTAAAACCAGGTGAAAAAAGAAGGGGGGGGGGGGATGAGAACACCTCGGGAAGGGAAGGCAAAGCTGTACATTCACAAAGCCCCCTCCCCCCCCCAAGCCTCCCGCCACCAGGATGCAAAACCAGCTCCAAACAGGATGCAAAATAATAATAAAAACCAAACAAATCAGAAAAAAGAAACCTCGCACTCCTCACTTGACACAAAGTCACAGACAAGGGAGGGAGCCTGGGGCAAGACTGACACACCAAGAGGTACACGGACAGCAAGAACAGAGTTTCCAAAATAAAAACATCAAGAGTTAAATCTCTGGAGCAGAGATGAAACCTCACTGGACAGAGCAGGGTGAGGTTTGAGTAGAAACAGTTCCAGTGTAAATCGAGCTGTGTGTGCATTTGGTTTTTTTCTTTTTTCTATTTTTTTTTTTTTTTTTTTTTTAAGTGATTTCTTTACAAACAACCAGGTTGAGAGGTAATCATCATAGATTGTTTCTCTTCTCTTAGAAAGAATTGACAACATTAAAAAAAGTTAAAATCCAGAGCCTCCCGTAAAATAATAATATTAATTAATAATAATAACAACAACAATAAAAAAACCAAACCAATCATCAAACCCACTCCAGTTAAAAGTTATGGCTTCAGAGTTAAGATATCATAGACACTGACCTATCCACCCAACCACTGGTGCTGCTGGCAGCAGCAACCACTACACTACTGCACCCTCATTTGGTGTTTAACCAAAGAAAAATTCATGCAGTTCCCCCCCACCCCACGAGTTATACACAGCCACGTCCAGACTATGAGATATTTATATATGTATATTAAAAAATGGACATTGATTTCCAACCCCACCCACTGCTGGGGGATCCTGCTGGGTGCTGAGGGGCCCTCAGGAGGTGCAGAGCACCCCCCCTGACCCTCCTCCCAACTCTGCCCCGTGCTGCTGAGGGTCCCTGGGTGGTGGAGAAGGGAATGGTGTTCCCAGGGGGTCTCCAGCAGGTCCTTGTGGCCTGGTGTCCTTCCAGCTCCCCTTTGACACCCCCCCCCCCAGCTCTTTCTTTCCACCCTACCAAAAAAATTCTGGGGGGTTGAGACAAAAAAGAACCCCAAAAACCTGGATTCCAGGAGCGAAATCAGTTCCTCGTTTGTTTTGTCCTTAAAAAAAAAAAAAAAACAAAAAAACAAAATAAGGGAGAGGGGGGTGGCAGTGAGACAACCTGGTGGGATGTTCCTGCAGCCAGTGTGGGGATAACCAGGCCACAGCACCCACCAGAGAGCTACAAGATCTGGTGTGGAGCAGTTTGTCCAAGCCAGACCAAACGCTCACGACTCGACGAGGAGAGCACCAGCACGCACAGCTCCAAAAAACAAAAAAAACCCCCAAAACCAACCCAAACAGACAAAAAAAAAAAAAAAATCCAGCAAAAAAGAAAAAAAAAAGGGACACTGGAGATTATTTGCACATGCACAGAAAGCACAAAGAGAGATGAGCCACCCTAGGGGCAGACACAGCACTTCCACAGAGGGAGAGGACAGGCACAGGGGACACGCGCACCTCGCGCATGCAGACACCAACAGCCCCAGCCCCTCACTGGTTTGGGCTGAGAAGTTTTCAAGCTTAAGTAAAAATGAACAAAAAAAAAAAAAGAATAATAATAATAATAAATCAAACCCGGTAGAGAACCGGGTTTGGTGAAGCTGTTCAGGCTCAGCCTCTTGGAAGGGAGCACCATTTGTTTTGCAAACGCTTTGTTTGTTGGTTTGTTTGTTTGTTTTTCCTGCATTTCACCTGCCAGTCCCTGGAAAAATCCTCAGAGGACGGCAAGAAAAAAAAAACCTTTCCCTTTCCCTTCCCACTCCCAGCCCCAAACCCCGCTGAGGGGCACGCACGGAACTTGACACAAGATTTCCAATAAAAGGAACAAAAAAACGAGCACAGGGCTGAGATCCCCTCAGGTGAAGTCCCTCTCTCTCTCTCTCTCTCTCTCTCTCTCTCTCCCAGTCTTCACGCTGTCAGGAGGTGATCATAAAAAGGTTTCTGATTTGTTTCATACCCAAGCAGGGAAGAGAGCAATTCCAGAGGCTCCATCACCCCACCGAGCAGCCTGGAGCTCAACGCTGTCTGGTTTGTAGCAGTAGATTGGGCAGAAACACGAGGTAGGCTCCTCCATCACACGTTTTAACTCCAGCATGGCAGCTTCTGTGCAGCTTCCTCCTCCTGCTGGGGGGGTAGGGGGGGTGCTCAGGGCTTAGATTTTGACATCCTCCTGGACACTCAGCTGCGAGAGGGTTTTCTTGATGCGGAGGGCGGTGAGGCGAGCGGCCCCGTTGGCGTACCAGCACTCCCTCATCATCTTCCCCATCACCCGGAGGGCCTGGGAGAGAACCAAGGACAAGGTGTCATAAAATCAGAGAATTATAGAATGGGCTGGGTTGGAAGGGAGCTCTGAGATCATCAAGTCCAACCCTTGATCCACTCCCCCCATGGTTCCCAGCCCATGGCACTGAGTGCCACATCCAGGCTCTTTGGAAATATCTCCAGGGATGGAGAATCCACCCCTTCCCTGGGCAGCCCATTCCAATGGCTGAGCACCCTCTCCAGAAAGAAATTCTTTCTCATGTCCAACCTAAACCTCCCCTGGCAGAGCCCAATCCCTCGGGTGATGCAGTGCAGGCAGAGGGTGCAAGGTGCAGCCCCTTCTGCTCCTGGGCAGCACCCGAGCTCCTGCCAGGGGGCAGATGGTGCCTGAGTGGTTTGGTGCTGGGTGACCTGAAAAACACCAGGAGAAGAGATGGAGATGGAGATGGATAATCCTGCAAGGCACAGAGTGGGGTGACCAGCACCCAGCCTGGGAATTCTTGGAGGATTTTGGGAGGGACCTCAGAGCTCATCAAGTCCAACCCTTGAGCCACTCCCCCCGTGGTTCCCAGCCCATGGCACTGAGTGCCACATCCAGGCTCTTTTGAAATATCTCCAGGGATGGAGAATCCACCCCTTCCCTGGGCAGCCCATTCCAATGGCTGAGCACCCTCTCCAGAAAGAAATTCTTTCTCATGTCCAACCTAAACCTCCCCTGGCACAACTTGAGACCTCTTGTGCCCTCTTGTCTTGCTGAGAGTTGCCTGGGAAAAGAGCCCAACCCCCCCCTGGCTCCAACCTCCTTTCAGGGAGTTGGAGAGAGTGATGAGGTCTCCCCTGAGCCTCCTCTTCTCCAGCCTCAACACCCCCAGCTCCCTCAGCCCTTCCTCACAGGAATTCTGCTGGATCCCTTCCCAGCCTCCTTGCTCTTCTCTGGACCTGCTCCAGCACCTCAAGCTCCTTCCTGAGCTGAGGGGCCCAGAACTGGACACAGGACTCAAGCTGTGGCCTCCCCAGGGCTGAGCACAGGGGCAGAATCCCTTCCCTGGACCTGCTGGCCACGCTGTTCCTGAGCCAGCCCAGGATGCCATTGGCCTTCTTGGCCACCTGGGCACACTGCTGGCTCATGGTCACCTTCCTGGCAATCCCAGGTCCCTTTCTGCCACTCTGTGCCCAGCCTGGAGCTCCCCATGGGGTTCTTGTGGCCAAAGTGCAGGACCTGGCACTTGGAATGTTGAACCTCATCCCCTTGGGATCAGCCCAACTCTCCGGTCTGTCCAGGTCCCTCTGCAGAGCCCTCCTGCCTTCCAGCTGATCCACACTCCCCCCAGCTTGGTGTCACCTGAGAATTTGCTGATGAGGGACTCAATCCCCTCATCTAAATCATCACTAAAGATATTAAACAGCACTGGGCCCAACGCTGATCCCTGGGGGACACCACGGCCACCATTTTGAGGCAGCCCCGTTCAGCTCCACTCTCTGGGCCCGTTCCAGCCAGTTCCTGACCCAGCAGAGTGCTCCTGCCTGATCCATGGCCTGACAGCTTTTTTAGGAATATGCTGTCAATGCTCTCCCCTCCCCTAACCCCCCAAAATCCCTCTAAACCTCCCCAAATCAGAGCTTGAGTGAAGGTGTTCTCTTTCCTCACTTTCTGGAGAGGGAAGGGGATGTGAGGAGCTCCTGCAAGATGTCGCCCACTGGATGAAGGAAGAGCTGTGGATGTTGCCTGGATTTTAGTAAAACTTTAGACAATCTCTCTCACAGAATTCTTTAGAAACTTGTGGCACTTGGCTAAATACACCCTGCATTTGGATAAAAAACTGGCTGGATGGTCAGGCTGAAAGGAAATGGGAGTAAATCAGAGGTCACAAGCGATGTCCCCAGGGTTCAGTGCTGGGGCCTCTTCTCTTTAATCTCTTCATTAATGACTGGGATGAGGGAATTGAGTTTGCCCTCAGTAAAAATGCAGATGACACCAAACTAGGTGGCTGTGTGGATCTGTTGGAGGATAGGGAAGCCTTACAGCAGGATCTAGACAGGTTAGATCAATGGGCCAAGGTTCATTGTCTGAGGTTTAACAAGGCCAAGTGTTAGGTCTTACAGCTGGGTCAGAACAACCCCATGGTGAGCTACAGACTTGGGGATGTGTGAGAGAGCTTTAAGTTGGAAAAGGACCTGGGGGTTTTGGTTGACAGTGGAGTTAATCTGAGCCTGCAGTGTGTGCAGGTGGCCAAGAAGGCCAATGGCACCCTGGCTTGTGTCAGGAACACTGTGGCCAGCAGGAACAGGGAGGGATCATCCCTCTGTACTCAGCTCTGGTGAACTGAACACTTGAGCAGAGTGTTCAGTTCTGGACACCTCACTATAAGAAGGACAGAGAAGTGCTGAAGGGTGTCCAGGGAAGGGCAACAAAGCTCATGAGGGCCTGGAGCACAAGTCCTGTGAGGAGCAACTGAGGGAGCTGGGGGTGTTTAGTCTGGAGAAAAGGAGGTAAGAGAGACCTTGTGGCTCTCTACAACTGCCTCAAGGGAGGTTGGAGAGAGGAGGGAAACAGCCTCTGCTCCTGAGTGGTGTGACAGGACCAAAGGAAATGGATGGAAGCTGCTCCAGGGGAGGTTTAGGCTGATGTTAGGAAACATT
Organism: Heliangelus exortis; assembly: GCF_036169615.1. Classification (NCBI taxonomy): domain Eukaryota; kingdom Metazoa; phylum Chordata; class Aves; order Apodiformes; family Trochilidae; genus Heliangelus; species Heliangelus exortis. The sequence goes on along the minus strand of NC_092452.1, from coordinate 1,122,304 downwards.
TTTTCACTGAGAGGGTTGTCAGGCATTGGGATGGCCCTGGTCAGTGGTGGAGTCACCATGCCTGGAGGCATTTAAAAGGTGTTTGGACCTGGTCCTGTAGGACATGGTTTAGTGATTATGGCGTTGGTCAAACGTTGGACTGGATGATCTTGGAGGCCTCTTCCAACCTAAACCATTCTGTGATTCTGTGATGGAAGCAGAGCTCACCTCATAGCTTTGCCACCAGTTGGGGATATTGGGTCGCAGTTTCTGGTCGCAGACAACCTTCCGCATCTCCTCGATGGAAGGATCAGAGGGAACAAGGTCGTAGTAGGGAAGTTGATATTCCTCATGGATCCCTGAAAGGCAGAGAAGGAGAGCTGCAGCTCCTGGAGGGAAAGTTCCTCACCAGAGTGTTTGCCTGAGGCAGCCAAGCTCCTGGTTCCCACTCCGTGAGTCAGCGCTGAGCTGCGTCAACACTCTGCGGTTATTTAGGACAGAAAAGGAAGGATCTGGGACTGGAGTTGACAAGAAAAAAATATAAAAAAAACTAAAAAAAGAAAAAAAAAAAAACAAAAAACCAGGCAAATAAAGTGCAGCTGCCCCAACTGGAAGGGAGTCAACCAACACCTCCCAGCAGAAGGGCAGGGTCAGCGAATCTGGGCCAAGGCAGAGGGGTGGGCACATGCTGCTGCCAGGAGATGTTTTGATACTGATTTTGGGGGAGAAAGGCACCCAGAAAATGGCACCCCCACTTCTGCAAAGCCACCCAAAGGCACAGGAGCCACCAGCCAGAGCACTGACACCCCCTCCCACCTCCAAGAGCCATCCTGAACTGCTGGCATGGGGCACTGCTGTTAATTCCCTTCTTGGAAGCAACACACGGACACAGATTCCCGGGCTGGGGTGGGCTGGAGGTCACCCAGTGCCACCCCCTGCCATGGGGACATCTCCCAGCACCCTGGGTGGCTCCAAGCAAGCCCCACCCAACCTTGCATTGAAAACTTCCAGGGGGACATTTCCCAGCAGCCCAGGTGGCTCCAAGCAAGCCCCACCCAACCCTGCATTGAAAACTTCCAGGGATGGGGCAGCCACAGCTTTCCCATTCCAGGGTCTCACCACCCTCACGGGGAAGAATTTCTTCTTAATGTCCAACCTAAACCCAAGCAGGTCCCCAGGTTCCCCTCAAACCTTCACATCACCTCAGCAACAGGAACCAGCAAGGAGAGGAGACCCAGGAGCCAGCCCATGGCCAGAGGAAGGGCATTAATTACCTCCAGCATTGCACCTTCGAGCAATCTCCCAGTAGACCAAGCCCAGGGCGTAGATATCAGCACATTTAAAGGAATCAAAATGTTTCATGTTGATGGTTTCATCCAAAACTTCAGGGGCCATGTATCTGGAAAAGGACAGAGTGGTGATTTAGAGAAGGGAAGACAGCAAATGGCAAACTTCCCCACTTCTCAGCAGACAGAACTCTGCTCTGCACAGCCTTAGTTGGAGCAGAAATGGCCCAACAGAGCAAACAAAATAATAAGAGCAGCAAGTTGGGAAAGAGGTGATGTCAAAAAGCACATCAGACAGCAGGCCCCAAAAGGCTGCTGAGAAGGCCAAGTCTGCTGTCAGTTCTTATCCAAGCCCCCTGGAGCTGAGCTCCTGTGGCTGGTCTGTACCTCTCAAGCCTGATGACACCAGGAGATCCAGCACCATCAACCCAGGCTCCGTGCTGACCTTCTGTGGGAATGCTTAAGAGAATTTCACCCCTGTTCAACCAGCTCAAGCTCCTGCTCTGACCCCTTGGAAAGCTGTCCCAGAAGAGTTCTCTTACCGTTTGGTTCCAACCCTTTGGTTTGGGGCAATATCAATGGTATCTGTGACAGAATCGTGCCGGACAGCCAGACCAAGGTCAGCAATGGCACACGTGCCATTCTTCTTCACCAAGATGTTCTTGGATTTCAAGTCTCTGTGAGCAATCCCAGGCTTTCCTAACAGAGCAAAATTTAAAAAAAAAAACAAAAAAAAAGCAAGTGGGAGGACTGGGGTCAAGGTCTGGTGCAATCTGTCAGCGAAACTGGCGCAGAGGCAGCACCGGATTTCAGGGCGTTAGTTAAAACTCTGGAGTGTTGCAACACATTTTCCTGTTTGGATCCACTTGGGCGCTGCAGAGCTCTGCTGGCAGCCCGAGGCTTTGCTCTCTGCTTGGCGGGCACTGCTGCTGCAGTTCCAGCCAGAGGCCTCAAGAGGGACGTGAACTCCACCATCGCCAGCACCAGGCATGTGATGGTGGATGGGAAGTTTGTAATTCTGCTCCTCTCTGCACTAATACCCCACCCAAGCAGGTGGGTGTGGAGTCGGGGTGTATTTTACCTATAAGTGGCCTTAAGGTTGAAGTCCTGGTTATCTGAAGTCTCATGTGCTTTAAGGTGAGGGTTTTTTGGCACAGGAAAGCAGTTCTTTGCTTGGGTGGTTATTGCTATGAGAGGACTGCAGAGCCTGCAATCTGTCTTAAGATTTTTGAATCTTAGATGACCAATAAGCCCCAGCAGGATGCAAAGGTGGGTTTGGCTTGGCCATCTGCAGTTTGTGGGGGCACTACACATGTTTTAGGATGGGGATGTGAAACGCTGACACGAGGCCCCAGAGGGAGCAGTTAACCTGCCCTGCAGCCAGCCAAAGCATCGATATTGACCAGAGGAACCCGGGCTGACTCAGAGGGTGCTTTCTGTGGTTCCCTCCTCATCGATTCCCCTTTCTTCTCCCCTCAAGAATTCCCATGCACCTTTTAAAACTTTTGCTCTTACCCTGAGTCCCCACAATCTCCATGTGCAGATGGGCCAGCCCACTGGCAGCAGACAGGGCAAGCTTGATCATCCCCTCGATGGTCACCGTGTAGCGGTTCAGGTAATCAAAGAGGGAGCCGTGCTCGTGGTAATCAGAGACAAGCCACAGCTGGGTCCACGTCCCGTTATCTGCAGCAGGAAAAAGAGACACAACCATCCAGCATCCTCCACCCTGAAGTTCTGGGGGAATGTGGGCTGAGATCCTATGAGGAGAGGCTGAGGGAGCTGGGGGTGTTGAGGCTGGAGAAGAGGAGGCTCAGGGGAGACCTCATCACTCTCTCCAACTCCCTGAAAGGAGGTTGGAGCCAGGGGGGGTTGGGCTCTGCTCCCAGGCAACTCTCAGCAAGACAAGAGGGCACAAGAGGTCTCAAGTTGTGCCAGGGGAGGTTTAGGTTGGACATTAGAAAGAAAAGGTTGTTGCTGATGTCCAGGTAGTTGCTGCCTTGGGAGTGCATGACAGCCAGCCCTGCGGGGGGGGGACACAGTGTCCTCAGTGCCCTGCTTTGTCCCTAGGGTGCCACATCCCTGCTGCACGGCATCCGTGGAATGCCACATCCCTGGGGTGCCCCAAACCTGGGGAGGTTTAGGTTGGACATTAGAAAGAATTTCTTTATGGAGAGGGTGCTCAGCCATTGGAATGGGCTGCCCAGGGAAGGGGTGGATTCTCCATCCCTGGAGATATTTCAAAAGAGCCTGGATGTGGCACTCAGTGCCATGGGCTGGGAACCACGGGGGGAGTGGATCAAGGGTTGGGACTTGATGAGCTCTGAGGTCCCTTCCAACCCAGCCAATTCTATGATTTTATGATTCAAAGCTGGGGCTCAACAGCCACCCTGGGGCAAAAGAGGTGAAGGACTTGGAGGCAAAACCCAACGCTGTGAGGCGCAGCGAGGCGTTGGCTTCCAACAGCATTTTTATCATTTTTGGTGAGAAAAGGCATTAGGAAAGCACCCTGACTGCTGTTTTAACAGCAGTTTTAACATTGTCAACTGCAGCTCCCTGGAGCAGCCTGGGATGCTGGGGAAAGTCTTTCCCTTCTCCAACCCCAGGCACTTCTTTACCTTTGTTATCGGCAGCGATGAATCCCAGGATGTTCTCGTGACGCAGCATCACGGTCTGGTAGATTTCTGCTTCCCTGAACCAGGAACGTTCCTCCCGGGATGAGAAGATTTTCACAGCCACGTCCCCACCACGCCAACGGCCACGCCAAACCTCCCCAAAACGTCCCTTCCCAATGATCTCCTGCAGGACAATGGTCCGAGCCACCGTCCGCTGGACGAAAAGCGGCAAACCTGCAGGGAGAGAAACGGGGAAATTTGGGGCAGGAAAAGGGAAATTTTTAAAAAGAGGGGAGATTTAGGTTATACCCGAGGCAAAAATTGTCTGCTGTGAGGGTGGGAAGATGTTGGAACAAGTTGGCCACAGAGAAGCTGTGGTTGTACCAACCCTGGAAGTGTTGAAGGTTGGATGGGGTTGGTGGGAGGTGGCCCTGTCACGGCAGGGGGGTTGGGACTGGATGAGCTCTAAGGTCCCTTCCAACCCAAACCATTCCATGATTTTAAGGAATGGGAAAAATGAGCATCTGGTGCAGCAAAAGAAACTCCTGAACCACCCCCAGGCTGAAGCTGAGCAGCACCAAAATGAGAGTGCTCTGCATGTATTAACAACCAGCTTTTTTTTTTTTTTTTTTTTTTTTTTTTTTTTTGGTATAAAACAACAAAACCCCAAAACTTCTCTAGAAAGGTTCTAACAGAGCTTCCACCTCTTACATAAACTCCTGAGCTTACCTGCTGGGAGTGTGCACAGCAGAGATCCCAAACCATGTTATATATAGCAGATGTGGTGCTAAAGGTTTATTCCCTGGTTGAATTCAGGTTGTTATATTCACTGCCTCTGGGAAGCACCTGAGGTTTCCATCTGCTGCAAAACTAATTTTTTTTTCTTTTTCTTTTTTTTTTTTAACCTAACTGCTTCCACAGTTCAAAGTCATGAATAAAACGATGCCTTCCCTGCCTGTTCTGGGGGTGATTTCTTTCAAGTCTGCTTCAGGAGACCCAAGGATTCTCTAGGCTGAGCCAGGCTGTGCAAACTCAGTATTTGGACACTGCAAAATGCTCACTGCTGGGATCTTTCCCATTTTCCTGCCAGCTTTGATGCAGGTGACATCCTGCATCCTTCTTTGAAAGCCAACAACCCACAGTCCAATTCCAAAGCTAAACCTGAGACAGGTGCAGCCACCTGAGTTGTCCTCTCGTAGAAAAGGAGTAACACAAAACTATTTTTTTTTTTAATTTTTTTTTTTTTTTTGAACACATCAGCAGTTAGGGAGGGGTTTGAACTCTTGCTCTCACCCAGCCTAAGCACTCAACACCAACCTGGGGCTGTGGTGTCTGCTGCAGGAGTGAACACACACCCTGGCATTACTCACGAGAGGGCTGGCGGGGCAGCGGCCTCCCCGGCGGGCAGAGCTGGGGCAGTCAGGAGCCCCAAAGCAAGCTGCTCAATTCCTGCAACTTTTGTCATTTCCAGACAATACCTGAGCCAGAGCCAGAGGTGGAGAGATCGTAGACAAGATCTTGCAAGGTCTTATCCTTGGACAGGCACATTTCACAAGAAGGGTCTTCCATGTCCAGGCGCTGGCGGTTGTGGTAGACTCGTTGGTGGTGATGAAAGACAAAAACCACGATGATCATGACAACAAACACCAAGAAGACAGGTCCAGCAATCACTGCCACCAGCTCCACAGGACCCCAGCTGGAAGGGGGCTCGTTCTCTTTCAGGTGGCCTTGAGAAGAAAGGGAGGATTAAAACCACAAAGGTTTTAAAACCACTCCTTAGAATTGGCTGGGCTGGAAGGGAGCTCAGAGCTCATCAAGTCCAACCCTTGCTCCACTCCCCCCGTGGTTCCCAGCCCATGGCACTGAGTGCCACATCCAGGCTCTTTTTAAAGATCTCCAGGGATGGAGAATCCACCCCTTCCCTGGGCAGCCCATTCCAATGGCTGAGCACCCTCTCCCTAAAGAAATTCTTTCTAATGTCCAACCTAAACCTCCCCTGGCACAACTTGAGCCCTCTTGTGCCCTCTTGTCTTGCTGAGGGTTCCCGAGCGTTCCGTGAGGATTTTCTTCCTGTGTTTGAATTATTTGCTCAGAGCCCTGGATAATTTCCCACTGGCACAGGGAGGTTGTGGAGTCTCCTTCCCATGAGACATCCAAAGCCCCAAGTGTTCCTGGCTGACCTGCTAAAGGTGACCCTGCTTTGGCAGGAGGGGTTGGACTTGATCTTTTAAAGCCCCTTCCAACCCCTCCCTTTCTGGGATTCCATGGATTTTAGCAGGATGGCAGAGGACACAGCAAATAACCAGTGTTAAGATGGGGCTGAGTTATCAGGCAGGTAAATTACAGCTTGAACCCCTCTGGTGCAAGAGCAAAGGGAGGAGGGGTCATGGCACTTGCTTGAACTCTCCAAGTGGGAGTTAAAACCAGCAAGGAATTGGCTCTTTTCTCTCCTTCCCTTTGCTCCTGTAACAATTCCCTATCTGAAAACAAAATTTTTGCCTTTTGAGAAAAAGCCAAGACCAAGGGAAACTGATCCCACAGTCTTCCTACAACCCACTAAAAAACAGAAGGGAGAGGGGTGAGGCCTGAGGAAGCTCTGCATGCCCTCTGTGTCCCAGGAAGCAGAGAATCAGATGTTTCCCATTTTGGCAGGAGGGGCTGGACTCGATCTTTCCATGCCCCTTCCAACCCCTCCCTTTCTGGGATTCCATGGATTTTAGCAGGATGGCAGAGGACACAGCAAATAACCAGTGTTAAGATGGGGCTGAGTTATCAGGCAGGTAAACTACAGCTTGAACCCCTCTGGTGCAAGAGCAGAGGGAGGAGGGGTCATGGCACTTGCTTGAACTCTCCAAGTGGGAGTTAAAACCAGCAAGGAATTGGCTCTTTTCTCTCCTTCCCTTTGCTCCTGTAACAACTCCCTATCTGAAGACAAAATTTTTCCCTTTTTGAGAAAAAGCCAAGACCAAGGGAAACTGATCCCACAGTCTTCCTCCAACCAACTAAAAAACAGAAGGGAGAGGCCTGAGGAAGCTCTGCATGCCCTCTGTGTCCCAGGAAGCAGAGAATCAGACGTTTCCCACACCCTCACTCAGAGGCAGGGCTCCTTCCTCTCCCCATTTGCCCAATTTGGGCACCTCACAGACTTTACTCTGAACCTGCTGCAACTTCTCCTGCTGGCTCATCACTGGAAAGGTTTGCAGGCCTCAAGGAAAGCCACTCAACCTGATGAAAAGCAGGCTGCAGCCCAGCTCAGCACCAGAAAAAAAGATCTGAGCTGTGCAGGAACACACACCACCCCCAGGCCACTGCAGGCACTGAGCAGCAGAGACTTAAATATAAAAGTGTAGATGAACACAGCTGCTGCTTTCAGGCTACCAGGGCAGATAAGGAATCACATGGAGCTACTGGGTGCAGGTGGGAAAAAAAAAAAACCCAAAATGAAACTTAAATTTTGGAGACTTCTCCTACTCCAAAAGCCAACCTCATCATCTGGTGATATTTTGTTGGCCACAGAGGAGTTCAAGCAACTTCGTATTTTAATTTGAAGTAGTTTGTTATTATTTCCACTTGAAAGATCAAGGAAATCAACCAAGTGCCTGAGTTCACACAGCATCCTGAGGGAAGGAGTGAAAACAGGGCCGAGAACTCCATGTTCCCAATCCCAAGCAGAGGGTTTTCTCTCCTCCCCACTTCAACCAGAAATTAGCTCTCTACTCACCACTGGGAACCATTAAATCGATTTTGTTGCAAAAATCAGAGTAGCAGCAGTGAGTATTACGCAGATCTTCTGAGCTCAGACAGTAGAAGGGCTTCCCAGCAGGAATCAGTTTTGCTTCAGGAATGCAGGTCCGAACGTGATGTTTGACACCATCCAAGTTGAAGACTGAGACCATGCAGGCACCGTCGGTCTCACAGGTGGAGTTTGCTTGTTTGCAGTCAGAGCACAAGCAAGTCAGAGCTGCAGAAAGCAAAGCAAAACCAGCTCCTTAAAAATCCACCCAGGGCTGAGAGCAGAGAAAATGTTTTATCCTGAGATTTCCCCTCCGAAAAGGAACGGTTGATTCTCAGCAGCGGGAATCGGGCACGGCACAAACCACACTCAGCATTCCAGACCCAAAAGAACCAAGCACAAAATACATCCTGGAAGGAGAGGAACCATCCCAGAAGGAGAGGAACCATCTCAGAGGAGAGGAACCATCCCAGAAGGAGAGGATCCATTCCAGAAGGAGAGGATCCATTCCAGAAGGAGAGGATCCATTCCAGAAGGAGAGGAACCATCCCAGAAGGAGAGGAACCATCCCAGAAGGAGAGGAACCATCCCAGAGGAGAGGAACCATCCCAGAAGGAGAGGAACCATCCCAGAAGGAGAGGAACCATCCCAGAAGACAACTGCTTCCACAGCCTTTTTCCCTGACCCTGCCATCCCTGTAGACTTGACTCAGATCCAATCCTAACCCAGTGCAGGGTCAGAACACAACAACACCACCAATTCCTCCAACTGACAGACTGGGTTACACCTGAACTCCTTGTCCTGGCTTCCTCAGTTTCCCCCACAGAGGAGCTTAGCAAGAGGTCCCCATCCCAGCTCCAGAGAGCCAACAAGCAGTTGGGAGATGCCAAAACAAAACCCATCCAAAACCACCCCACAATCTGAGTGTGCTGCACCCAGCCAGATCAGTCACTTCTTTAGTAACTGCTTTCCTGATCCCAGACACTACCTTGGGTCAAACACATTCCTGGCTTTTTGCCTGCTCACTGGGAAGATGATTTAGGTAAAGAGGGAAGAAAAAACTCCAAGGCAGATTCCCACATTTTTCCTCCTCCCAGCTGTCACTCTGCTTTTCTCAAGCTGCCTGACAAACTGTAAGCAAATCCCCCGGCATCGCCATCCTTGGGAACAAAGAGCCAATGCAACAATGTCAAGAAGAAGGGTGGGGCTTGTTTAGCAGCAGGCAGGATTTTCTTCAGCTTTCATCAGATCTTTCAGCCTCCCTGGAGGGATTCAGAAACATGTACTTACCCGCTAGAGAAATGGTCTTTCAGGTAGAGAGAGAGAGTTTGGAGAAATGTTTGAAAAGATACAAGCACCCATTAACTCTCCCCAGCCCGACAGCCAAACCCTCTCCATCCGCTTTACCCTTTTGGTTTAAAAAAAAAACAAAATAAAAAAAAACCCACAAAGAAAAGTCACTGTCACTGCTGTGTCACAGCCACCTTCCTGTGGGGTAAAGGAAACACCAAACCCTCAGCCAAGCAGATTTCAGGAGGTTGTGAGCACTGGCAGAGCCTCCTGTTCCCAGCCAGCACAGGGTCACACTGCTGGGGACACCTTACCTTGAGCTTCAGGAAAAAAGAGCAGGTTCTGACCAAGCTGAGGGTTTGTTTAGGAAGAAAACCCCCATTATCTCTTATCTCTAGTGTCCTAGGCAAATCAGGCAGGCTAACTGCATCACTTAATTCTCTCTGGACCCTGTCTTGTCGTGAGCTGCTTAGGAGCTCAGAGCTGGGCAGCAGAATTTCAGACAGGTTAATGCAGAGGTGAGGTCTGACCCAGCAGAATCAGCAGGGCAGGAGCAGTGAAAAGCAAAAGAGGAGGCAGAAGAGCTGCTGAGGGAGGTGGCTTTAAAAAGCATGGCAAGCAAATGTAGCTCAGCACAAAGAAAAGGGACATGGAAGAGAAAATGGAGAGGGAAGAGGCTGAGATGGAAGCAGGGCTGAGAGTTCTGTCCATGGGTTGTGCATTTAAGGGGAAACTTGACAACAAAAGCAAGAAAATCAGCACATTAATGTTCAGCAGAGCACAGAAAAGACAATTCTGCTGAAAAAACAGACACTTGGGGGAACAAAGGTTGGTTAGACTGAAGGGTTTATGAAAACATGAGATAGGGAAGAGCAGCTGGGGCACATTCCTACCTTCAAGTACACTTAAAAGGAAAGAAGTGTTTTAAAGAGTCTCCTTTATCAAAAACTCAGGGCAGAAATTAAAAAAACTTAAACCACACACATTTCATCATGCTCTCTTCAACTTGATTTAGATACAGCACAACTGAACTTGGTTCCTGTTAGGCTCATCTTGAAGGTCTCAAACCCCAGATTTAGGCTCTGGCTGTTTTGCTTCCAGAAGCAAACAAAACACTTCACTGCACTTAAAAAACTGGTTTTGTAGACTTCAATAAGAAGTATCTAGCCTGAAACTAAGCACCCCTTTGAGGAGGGAAGCAGAGGAGCTGGTTATATCTGCTCAGTTTCATTTGCAGAATTAAAAAAATAAAACAAAATCAGTTTACCTGCAAGGTGTGAGACCAGAGCCCCAGTGAACAGGGACAGAGTTAAGATTTTATTTGTTCTGCACAGCAAGCACAAGTTTCCTGCTACAAGAGGGCTATTTTTGTTCTGAAAAAGCCCAGGATCCATGTCTACAAGCATCACCCCCTGCCAGTGCTGCACACAGGATTCTTCTATCAGTGAAACCAGAAACCAGGAAAAAGGCAACTGTTGGTTTGCAGAAAATGGACAGGTAGGTAGAAGCCCCATGCTGGGCAGCTCGGGTGCTGCTGAGAGCAGCTGGGGCTGCCTGGGTGAAGCAGGAGGCAGAAGTGAAGCAAAGCATTTTTCATGCCAACAGCATTCTTTCTTTATTTGGGAAGAAAAGCTCCTATTGAGCAAAACATATAATCTACTTAATAAAAGAAAACGACCGGGGTGAAAAGAAAAAAAAATTAAAAAATCGAGGGGGCAAAGGAAAACAAAAGAGCAGTTCAGAGAGCTCCCCTCTCACCCAGGGGATGAGTCTGCACCCAGGGTGCTGGAGAAGTTGGCAGCAGAGCTGGCTCTATCTGCTCCACACACTCCTTCTGACATTCTGCTCAGAGACAAACCCAACCCTTGAAAGAATCTGTTTAAACAAGCCTAACATTAAGCTGCAGCTCCTCAGAATGCAAGCTTTGTTCTGGAGCTGGAGCAGGCCCGAGGCTGCACCCGAGCCAACCCTGGCGGTGCCTTCATCCCGGCCTCATCCTCTGCCTAAAAACTGCCAGAAAATGATCAATTCTCCTTAGACCTTGACTAAGGTGGCCCAGGGATTCCCTGAGTGACCACCTGGAGCCCAAGAGGTGTTGGGAAACTTCACCAGCAGAGAGGAAAGCAGGAGAAGGCCCTTTGGTAGCAAATCCCCCCCCCAAAGGTAACTTATTTTGCAGAATGAATCCAAACAAACAGACACGGGGCTGTGGATTAGAGCTCTGGGCTCCAGGGAGACCAAAATATGAAGCTCTGACAGTGAAAGAACATTTCCTTTTTTTTCCCCAGCAGCTCTCTGAGCTCATTTTTTTGCACATATTTATTCTCACAGAGACTGCATGTGTCAAGATGTCGACGCAGCGAGACAGGGAAAAGTTTCACAGCAAAAAAAAAAAAAAAAATTAAAAAAATCTGATGTGGTGGTGTTAACCACCTCTTGGAATACATCTTCCCAAAACCTCCTGGAGCCCTGCTCTGGGAGATGATGTTTCCTCAGGGTCAATCACTACCTGCTCAAGATGTACCAAGCTAATTAACCTGCAGATGATCATTGGTGAAATTGCCAATAACCACCCCCGTATTTACCAGATAAACAGATTTTTTTGCAGAGACTGTAAGCTGCTGTTCTTTTTCAACAGTTTGTAGGGAGAGGGGGGGTGGGGAAGAACAGAAGAACAATGATTCCCCTGACTTCTGAGCCTTGGTGAGGCTCTGGAAAGGGAGCTGCAATTTATTCTGTCTCTGCACAGCACCTAACTTAATGAGAGCCAATCTGCTCATGAGGTTTTAGTGCTGCAGCAGCATCATTTTAGCAAGAGAAATGGAAAACAATTGGATTTGTACCTCTGCTCTTTCTTTAGATGCTCTAATGAAGAGGGACATGTGTAAACATGTTGGGTATAAAGAAATAATTTTCAGTGTTCCACTGGATGCTGAAGTAAATCAAGAGCAACCTTTATCACAGAGCACTTTGCCCAAGAGCAGGTTAGGATGAAAACCCTTCCCCCTGAGGCAAAGGAGTTCCAGGAGTCTTTGTGCTCCTTCTTCCACCACCCTGGGACACTCAAAGTCATCAAAAACCAAGAATTCACTTTCCATTCAATTTCCTTCAATTCTGCTGCTGCCCAGGGTCAACAATTGGGATCCCTACATCCCAGTCCAAGTCCAAACTGCCTGGCAGAGCACACTCCTGGTTTTAGATCTCAACATCTCTTTTGCTCCTTGCTGGTGCTTAAGAAATCTACTGACCCGCTGCTGCTGCTAAATGAAACAGAGTTAAAATTAGCTGCAAAGTACTGTGAAAAAAAAAAAAAAAAAAAAAAGCACTTTCAAGCAAGACATCCAGAAACTAAAAATTATACCAGGATATTTAAAGTCGGAAACAAGACTCTCAACTTTTTTGAGCTGGCTGCAGTCCCCTGGCACAGGTTGAACCTGACATGAACACATCATGGCTGACTAGAAAACATACCAAATGGGAAAGAATAAAAAAAAAAGGCAGGAAGAACATGCTCTCACCTCTGAAGTGAAGAACTTTCCCTGTACCTACTCAAGTAAAGACAAAAGGATAGCTCCTAAATGAATTTTAAACAAGCAAATTGACAGGAGTCTCATCATTAATAGGTAATTAGAAGCAGCCTTGGCATTTCTGCTGCTGTTGCTCTTCAACACAGAAAACAGACACAGGGCTCCTGAGGCTCTGGTCTGACACCTATTTTGTGTTTTAACTTGTTAGGAAACCAGTTGAGGAGCCACCCAATTCCATAGCAGGACTGTAGAAAAGTCCTGCATGGTGAGGCAGCAGTACAGGTCAGTACTGATGGTTTCCAGGTCTTACAACCCATGCTGGGTGTTCCCAGGCACGGGTCTGAAGAACCATCTGGGGAACTGTGACACCCAAGGGGCCTCAGTGACACCCAAGGGGCCTCAGTGTCCTTCTGAGCAGCCCATAGGAGGCCCCAAGAGAACCCTGTGTGGAGGGGCTTTAATGGGGAGTCTGCTTTTTGCTGGAAAAAAAGAAACACACAGGAGAGAGGGGAAGCTGGAGGACAAAAAGGACAATAAGGACTGCTCACACACAAGGGGCTGAGCCAACCAGCCTGAGTTTCAACCCTCTCAAAGCTGCTTTCTCCCTCCAGACGAGTGATTCCTTGGAGAACCACGTTGTCTGTGCAGTGGGGAAGATATTTTCACTGGTCACCACCCAGTGAACTTTGCTTGCTGTTCAGAGAACTGACGTTTGCCTTCTCTCCTTTCGCAACAGCCGTTTCCGGAGCATCCACTCCTGGCAGCCACTCCGTGCCCAGGGAAAGAAAGAAAAGGAAAAAAAAAAAAAACCAACCCAAAAAAACCACCCAAGCTGTCTGGCCAAGGAGCTGAAGGAGTTCAAGAATGTGTGTTGGACGCTGGTTTTCATTTCAAGTCAGAGAAGGCTTTCTTGGAAAGCTGGAAGATGGAACTGAGGGAGTTTGCCTGATTTAACCGGGTAAATATTTTAAGCAGGTGTTAATAATAAGAATAAAATCTGCTGGCCCAAGGTTGCTCCCCATGGATTCTTTTGCTTTATTTCAAGCAGGCAAACAAAGCTTACCTAAAACCACCCTTAACACATTTTTCCCCCCCTATCTCTTTTCCTTTTTTTAAAAGGAAAAATGGGGTGTTTTCTACTCTATTTACCAACACACACACAGGTTCACAGCTCCCAAGCAGTGCAGAAATTAGGATTATTTTTCCAACCTAACCTGACTGTTAAGACCTCTGGTAAAAAGCACAGCCCTTCCTGGCTGAGAAGCACATGCTGAGTGGGCATCATGGCTGTTCAAGCAGCAAACAATCCCCAGGATCAGAATCCCTGTTGTCCCTGTTCCTGCCACCCTGCTCCTTGGAGCTCACATCTTCCACAAAAACCCCAGAGAGGAAACAATAGCCAGCCTGACAGCCCCCAGGATCAAAGGCACTGAGGGTTTCCAGGAGAGACACACACACACTCAATTGGCCCTTTCCTGTTTATTTATTTAATTCTTTTTTTTTTTTTTTCCTCCTCCTTTTTAATAAACACCAGCTGTACATGAAACGAGAAGTGAAAGTCTGAGAGCAGACGGGTGCTGAGTCTCTTGTTTGGGTCCTGGCTTTGCCATTTAGCACAGAAAAGCTGAAAAACACCTTCTGAAGGCTGGAGCTGACTTGGGGTTAAAACAAAGGCCCAGCCACTCTCCTTCTCTCCCTTCAAGCACATTCGTGGTTCCCGATTCAACAGGACTCCCAAATAAACCCCTAACCTACTGCCCTAGTGGGGGGTTGAAGCCATTTTCTCAAGCTAACAAGTCCAGATCTGCAAGGCACAAAGTTATTACCTCCTGACAGTCGGTTGGTAACACAGAAACACGAGCGGCGAGAGGGCTGGGGAGGAGAAAAAAATGTTTCAGCTCCGTTCCTGTTGGAACAGGCACCGGCGTTACACAAGCAGCGATCGCCCTCGATAGCCACAGAGGGACGGGACCCAGCAGCAAAGCCTCGGATGCCGGAGAGTCACCGCCACCAGCCCCTCCTCTGTCCCTGCCAAAAGGTGCTCAGAGATGCTCTGGGTCCACCCAGCCCCCGAGGAAAAGGGCAAATCGCTTGAAAAACCGATTTTGAGGAGCCGATTTCTCTCGCTTTTCCCCCAGAAAGCAGCAGAGGCTGCACCCTCCCCCCCCCCCCCCCCAGGTAAAGCCAAAGGATCAGCAGAGAACAAACAACTGAAACAAAGAGTTTTCCCTCATTCACCTCCCTCCAAACAAATATTTACAGTCGTTACGATCCACAGGCACTGGGTTTTAGAAAGGTTTGTGTTGTTTTTTTTAAAAAAAAAAACCTCCACAGATTCCCAGAGGCTGCATATTAAGGATAAACAGCAACTTCTGGTGTATTGGGGGGCTGCTGAAGCCCCCCCCGGTCAACCAAGAGGCCATAAACTCCCCAAATCTAACCAAAGCTCCCCAAAAACGTGGTGGCACTTTCCCCTTCTCCGGGGGCTGCTCCCTCCTCCTGCTCCTGCCCCAGGCCAAGCCCTGGGTGATCCCCACACCCAGACAGCCCCAGGGGCTTCCTCACTCAAAGAGAAAAAAATCCCATAAATTTCCAGTTTTCTTCATTACATCCCGCAGACAGGCTGGGAGCCTCCCAGCTCTCCTCCCAGCCAAAGCCAAGGCTTCATCTCCTCCAAGCAACCCCTGCCCACCCCATCCTCAATGCTGCTGCCTCCCCATCCCCTCTACAGTTTGTTTGGGGGGTCTGCACCCCCCCAACAAACTCAATGGTCCCCTTCCCACCCCACACCCTGGAAAACGCCCCCCCAGCCACACTCGACCCCTCCAACCCAGGGGCTCGATGCTATCAAGGGCCATACCCCAAATAAAGCTCTTTGATGCCCCCCACCCCATGGATCCCCCCCTAAACCCCTTCCCCACCATGAAACACCCCTCTGCTCCAACCCCCCCCCACCCCAAACCCCTCAGGGCCTTCCATGCAGCCTCAGAGGAACTTCCAGGCCCCCAAACCCTCCTGAACCCCCTTCCTCCCCCCCCCCCCCATAACTAAAACCTCATTGCCAGGCCCAGGCTCACCCCTACCAGCCCCCCCCTTAAGCTTCCCCCTTCCCTTCTCCTCACTGACCCCCGCATCCCTACACAATTCCCCCTTCCATTGCTCCTTCCCTCCGGTTCTCCCCTCGGGGTCTCCCTTCAGCACCCCCCAACCCCTTCTTGGGGCTCCCATGACGATTCCCCCTCACTTCTCCTCATTGATCCCCTTTTCCCCACAGAATTCCCCCCCCCCTTCTCTTCACGATTTCTCCCCCCCCCTCCTCCCGGTTCCCCTCAGACCCTCCCCGGTTCTCCCCTCGGGGTCTCCCCTCAGCACCCCCCAACCCCTTCTTTGGGCGATTCCCCCTCACTTCTCCTCATTGATCCCCTTTTCCCCACAGATTCCCCCCCTCTTCTCCTCACGATTTTCCCCCCCTCCCCCCGGTTCCCCTCACACCCTCCCCGGTTCTCCTCACCCCCCCCCCACCGTTTCCCCTCAGCGCCCCCCAACCCCTTCTTGGGGCTCCCCTGACGATTCCCCCTCACTTCTCCTCACTGATCCCCTCTTCCCCACAGAATCCCCCCCCTCTTCTCCTCACGATTTCTCCCCCCCACTCCCCCGGTTCCCCTCACACCCTCCCCGGTTCTCCTCACCCCCCCTCTGGCTTCCCCTCACAATTCCCCCCCCGGCGTCTCCCTCAGCGCCCCCCAAGCCCCCTCCTCAAGCTCCCCGGCCGATCCCCCCTCGCCTCTCCTCATCGCCCCCCGCTTCTCCTCACGATTCCCCCCCCCCCCCCTTTTCCCTTCTCCTCCCCGGTTCCCCTCACGGCGCCGGGCGGGGGCGGGGCGGCCGCCATGTTGTGCCCGGGCCCGGTGGCCGCCACTCACCGTGAGCCCTTCCGAGCTGCCCGGCCAGGAGCAGAGCGAGGAGCAGGAGAGCAGCGGGAGAAGAAGGAGGAAGAGGCGGCAGCAAAGGGAGAAAGGATCGGCGGGCGGGGGTCGGCGGCGGTGGGGAGGGGGCGGCCATGGCGAGCGCCGCGGCCTCGGTGGCGAGCGGCCGCCAGCGCGTGCGGGAGGGGCGAGCGCCGGCGCGCGGCCGGGCGGGGGGCGGGGCCAGCGTTAAAGGGGCCGCGCGCCAGGAAGGGGAGGGGCGGCGGGAAGGGGAGGGGGAAAGGGGGGGGGGAGGGAGCCCCGAAACGCGCGGGATGGGAACCCCAAAACCCCGCAAAGGGAACCCAGAACCCCGCAAGGAAAAGCAAAACCTTGCAAGGAAACGCAAAACCTCGTAAGGGATCCCGGGAGGAGCGCCCCAACACACGGCAGGGCGCCCCAAAACGCGGGCTGGGGCACCCCAAAACCTCTGTTCAGCACCCCAGATCCCAATTGAGCACCCCAAAACATGGTAGGACACCCCAAAACACTTAAGGGAACCCCAAAACACTTAAGGGAACCCCAAAACACGGGCTGGGACACCCCAAAACCCCTGTTCAGTATCCCAGATCCCGATTGAGCACCCCAAAACATGGCCGGACACCCCAAAACACTTCAGGGAACCCCAAAACACGGCAGGGAACCCCGAAACACGGGCTGGGGCACCCCAAAACCTGGGGGTTCAGCACCCCAGATCCCGGATTGAGCTCCCCAAAACACAGCAGGGCACCCCAAAACACGCCAGGGAACCCCAAAACACGGGCTGGGGCACCCCAAAACCTCTGTTCAGCACCCCAGATCCCGAATTGAGCACCCCAAAACACTTCAGGGAACCCAAAACACGGGCTGGGGCACCCCAAAACCTGGGGGTTCAGCACTCCAGATCCCGATTGAGCACCCCAAAACACGTCAGGGAACCCCGAAACACGTCAGGGAACCCCAAAACACGGGCTGGGGCACCCCAAAACCCCTGTTCAGCCCCCCAAACCCTGGCCTGAGCACCCCAAGCTCTGCTCATCTCTTCAGCCCCCACTGCCCTTCACTTCCCAGTTTCTCCCAGTCCCTAACTGGGAGCCACAAGGGCAGGACAAAAACACGTCACGGGGGGCCAGGAGCACACGGGGATTTTTGGGGAAACATCAAGGTCCAGTGGAGACCAAAACCCCCCCAAAAGCTGCATTCTTCTGGAACATTCCGGGGGGCTTCTCCACCACCCCAAGACCACC
Organism: Heliangelus exortis; assembly: GCF_036169615.1. Lineage (NCBI taxonomy): Eukaryota > Metazoa > Chordata > Aves > Apodiformes > Trochilidae > Heliangelus > Heliangelus exortis. Next base: position 1,104,686 of record NC_092452.1, on the reverse strand, counting down.
AGTAAGACCAGTAGCCCCCCACTGGTGCGGTGCCAGGTTTACTGGGGGCTCCAACACTTCCACGACACGGAAATAATAAATTCAGTCATGGAAAAGGTCGCATCCTGCCCGATGAGAGAGGTTCGGCGGCTTTGGAGTGATAAAAGAGCTTGACACTTTATTAAATATATTAAATCTTAATCATTAAATAATTCTGCTGGAGGGCGCAAAGCTGCTTCTGCTGAACATTCCTTAAAAAAATGGGGGGAATTTTGGGATGGGGGGGAAAGGGGTGGGGGGCTGGAGCTGGCCACGGGGTGCCCCGAAACGCGAGAAAAAAAAAAACCAAAAAAAAAAAAAACCAAAAAAAACCCCCACCAAAACACAACAAAAACACCGAAACTTTGGCAAAGACCGAAAGGGTTTGGGCAGCGGCTCCTGGTGGTTCCCGGAATCCCGGGGGGAGCCCCGGGGGGTGCTCAGGAGCCCCGGAGGGTGCTCGGGAGCCTCGGAGGATGCTCGGGAGCACCGGGGGATGCTCGGGAGCATCGGGGGACGCTCGGGAGCACCGGGGGGTGCTCAGGAGCCCCGGAGGGTGCTTGGGAGCCCCGGGGGATGCTCGGGAGCCTCGGAGGATGCTCGGGAGCCCCGGAGGGTGCTCGGGAGCCTCGGAGGATGCTCGGGAGCCCCGGAGGACGCTCGGGAGCACCGGGGGGTGCTCGGGAGCCCCGGGGGGTGCTCGGGAGCCCCGGGGGATGCTCGGGAGATCCGGGGGGTGCTCGGGAGCCCCGGAGGGTGCTCGGGAGCTTCGGGGGGTGCTCGGGAGCCCCGGGGGGTGCTCGGGAGTCCCGGGGGGTGCTCGGGAGCTCCGGGGGGTGCTCGGGAGCCCCGGAGGACTCTCGGGAGCCCCGGAGGGTGCTCGGGAGCTCCGGGGGGTGCTCGGGAGATCCGGGGGGTGCTCGGGAGCCCCGGGGGACTCTCGGGAGATCCGGGGGGTGCTCGGGAGTCCCGGGGGGTGCTCGGGAGCTCCGGAGGACTCTCGGGAGCCCCGGAGGGTGCTCGGGAGCTCCGGGGGGTGCTCGGGAGCTCCGGGGGGTGCTCGGGAGCCCCGGGGGACTCTCGGGAGCCCCGGAGGGTGCTCGGGAGCCCCGGGGGACGCTCGGGAGCTCCGAGGGGTGCTCGGGAGCTCCGGGGGATGCTCGGGAGTCCCGGGGGACGCTTGGGAGCCCCGGGGGGTGCTCGGGAGCTCCGGGGGGTGCTCGGGAGCCCCGGGGGATGCTCGGGAGCTCCGGGGAGTGCTCGGGAGCCCCGGGGGACTCTCGGGAGCTCCGGGGGACGCTTGGGAGCCCCGGGGGGTGCTCGGGAGCCCCGGAGGATGCTCGGGAGCCCCGGGGGATGCTCGGGAGCTCCGGGGGATGCTCGGGAGCTCCGGGGGGTGCTCGGGAGTCCCGGGGGGTGCTCGGGAGCCCCGAAGGGTGCTCGGGAGCTTCGGGGGGTTCTCGGGAGCTCCGGGGGGTGCTCGGGAGCTCCGAGGGGTGCTCGGGAGCTCCGAGGGGTGCTCGGGAGCCCCGGGGGACGCTCGGGAGCTCCGGGGGGTGCTCGGGTGTGGATCCCACCCAACTGGGGCTCCTGGATCAGCCTTTTCCCAGCCCATATCCAAACCTCCTGTGGCAAGAGCTGTGCCAGAGCTGCCGGGGAATTCCTGAAGCCGCCGCCGAGCATCCCCGGGGCTGCACCGGGCGGGCGGGTTTGGGCACCCCCCGTTGCTTCAGGGTACCGAGCGTGGCGTGGGCGCCCGAGTGGGTGGGGGGGGCTGCGGATGGATGGATACGATGCCAAAGTTGCTTCCAGCTTCCCCCTCGGCCCTTGGGGTGTGTTCAGGGTGGGCCCATCCCCGCCGGGCCGGCGTCGGGTGTCGGATCCCGAGGGTATTTTTATAACCGGGCTGGAAGATTCCTTTCTTGGGTTTTTTTGGCTTTTTTTTTTCCCTACTTTGTTCCCTCCTTGCTAAGGCTTCCTGGAAGGGTGGGGAAGGTGGGGGCTGCTCCCACCATGACCAGCAGCCATCCCGGTGTTGATTTCACCCCCATCCCCGGGGCAGCTCTCAGCGGGTCGGGCACATTCCCGGTGCTCACTGCTCCGGTTTGGGCTTTTCCAGGGAATTGTTCAGCTTCTTCAGCGTCTTTTTAATCCTTAGGGCGGTGAGGCGGGCCGAGGGGCTCTGGTACCAGCACTCCTTCATGATCTTTGCCAGCGCCGACATCACCTGGGTGGTGGGGGAGGGGGGGGGGGAGGCACAAAAAAAGGGGAGAATGGAGGAGGCTGCACGGGGAGCAAAGGTTTGGGGGGATTTGGGGGAAGGGGGGGGACTCACCGAGTCCGAGAAGAGGCGGTTTGGGATGACGGGGGTCTGCATGTCGGTGCAAACCACCTTCTTCATGTCCTCGAAGCTGGGGTCGCTGGGGACAACGTCAAAGAAGGGCGGGCGATATTCCTCCACGATGCCTGCGGAGGGGGTGGGTGGGGGTGAGGGTGGGGGTGGGGGTGAGGGTGGGGGGCAAGGCAGGGGTCGTCCCCCCACCCTGCACACCGCGGGGCTTGGGGGAACACATGGAGCCCTGGGAATTGCTGCAGTGATTTGACCCCAACCTGTGCCCCTGTGCTGGGATCTTACTGGGACGGAACCGGGAGGCTGGGGTTGGCTCCAGCACCGGTTCCAGCACCGGTTCCAGCACCGGTTCCAGCACTGGTTCCAGCACTGGTTCCAGCACCCATGAACAAGATCTCTACCATCTCTGCCATGAGCAAGAGCTCCAGCACTGGCTCTGGCATTAACCACGGTTCTGGTACCGGTTCTAACATCAACCACAGCTCCAGCACCGGCTCCGGCACCGGCTCCCGGCAGCCCCCGGGCGATGAGCCAGCTGGCCCAGCTAAATCCCCTTTTAGTGCCTCCATATGTCCGCGGGGTTTAATCCCCTGGGGCCACCCCAAGCACCCCCAGCTCCCAGCACCCTGGGGGAGGCTGAACCCCTTAACTTCGGGCTCTCCCACCCCTGATGTCCCGGGGCTGCTCGGCCCCTCCTGGAGGCTCAAAGCGTGGGCTGAAGGTCACCCCCGGCACACGGCTGCTGGAATTCGGAGTAAATGTTTAATCCGAAGGAGCCCCGGGGAGGGAAATGGGATTATCCCGGCCAGACTGCGCCTGGGGGGGACCCCCTCCCCCTGCCCTGCCAGCGCCCACCGTTTCCTTAATGCTTTTAATGGACTTGGCCTGGCAGCCCTGAGGAGGCTCCTCTGTGTCCCAGGGGACCCGGTCCCTGTCCCTGTGTCCCTGTCCCCCAAGCCAAGCCCCGCTGGCCGGAGGGCCCGGTCGTGGCCGCTTTCCAGGCAGCGCTCGGCGCTGCTTGTTTTCTAATCAGCGCTGAACAAACAAAGCGCTGATTGAGTCTAATGGGCCCTTTAATCAGGGAGCCGGGTGCTGACACTAGATTACAGTGTTTATAATTTACAGCTAATCTGCTGGGCGAAAGGAAAGGGGGAAGAAAAAAATAAAAAAACCGAAAAAAAAAAACCCCACACCAACGAAAAACTCCACCATAAAAAGGAGGGAAGGAGGGAACGAAGAGCCCAGGAGCTGCTCACCGTTGACCACTGTCCTGCGGGTGATCTCCCAGAGCACCAGCCCAAAAGCCCAGATGTCTGTCTTCTTGTAGGACTCGAAGCAGTCGGTGCGGATCTGCTCGCTCAGCACCTCGGGGGCCATATAGCGCTTGGTGCCCACCCGGGGGTTGTTGCCGATGTCCAGGTAGTCGCTGCCTTGGGAGTGCATGACAGCCAGCCCTGCGGGGGGGACACAGTGTCCTCAGTGCCCTGCTGTGTCCCCAGGGTGCCACATCCCTGCGGCACGGCATCCGTGGAATGCCACATCCCTGGGGTGCCCCAAACCTGGGGTACCACCACAGCCTTGGGACACCAAATCCCTGGGGTGCCCCAAAGCTGGGGAGGTTTAGGTTGGACATTAGAAAGAATTTCTTTCTGGAGAGGGTGATCAGGCATTGGAATGGGCTGCCCAGGGAAGGGGTGGATTCTCCATCCCTGGAGATATTTCAAAAGAGCCTGGATGTGGCACTCAGTGCCATGGGCTGGGAACCACGGGGGGAGTGGAGCAAGGGTTGGACTTGATGAGCTCTGAGGTCCTTTCCAACCCAGCCCATTCTAGGATTCTGTGATTCTATGAAACCTGGGGTACCACATCCCTGGGACACCCCATCCCTGTGCCACCACCTTCTCATGCCACCACGTCTCTGGGCCACTGCATCCTCATGCCACCACCTCCCTGTGCCACCACCTCCCTGTGCCACCACTCCCCTATGCCACCACCTCCCCCATTGCCACCACCTTCCCTGTGCCACAACCTCCCTGTGCCAACACCTCCTTGTTCCACTCCTGTGCCACCACCTTCCCATGCCACCACCTCCCTGTGCCACCCCACCCCTGTGCCACCATGTCCCCAGGGCTCAGCATCCCTCCCCGCCTCACCCAGGTCAGCGATGCAGCACTGTCTGTTGCTCTTCACCAGGATGTTCCTGCTCTTCAGATCACGGTGGGCGATCGCAGGCTTGCCCTGGGTGCCAAAGATCTCCACGTGGAGATGGACGAGGCCACAGATGATGGAGGAGGCCAAGCCCAGGCAGGTCTCCACATCCAGGGCTGTCCTCTGCAGGTAGTCGTAGAGGGACCCGTTCTCGTGGTAGTGGGTGATGAGCCAGAGCTGGGTGCTGGAGTTCCTTGATGTCATGTCAGAGGCGATGAAACCTGGAGGGGGGGAGAAAAGCTGGGAGCGTGGAGCCACCCCCCAACCACCCCCGAGCCCCACGTTGGGCCCCCCAACTCACCCAGAATGTTGTCGTGCCTCAGGAGGACGGTGTTGTAGATCTCTGTCTCACGGAACCAGGACTGCTCGTCCCGGGAGGAGAAGATCTTCACGGCCACGCTCTCCCCGTGCCACACACCTCTCCACACCTCCCCGTAGCGGCCTTTGCCTGCCATGGCCACACCACTGGGTCACGCACAGCCCCCTGACCCCGCACCCACTCCCGTGGGGTCCCGTGGGGATGGACCCGTGGGGAGGAGCAGTGGGGTGGCACGGGGTCCATCAACCTTGGCCCACCCAGATCATCATCATCCAGATGGGGAGAACTCAGATCCTCTGAGGAGAGGTTGAGGGAGCTGGGGGTGTTGAGGCTGGAGAAGAGGAGGCTCAGGGGAGACCTCATCACTCTCTCCAACTCCCTGAAAGGAGGTTGGAGCCAGGGGGGGGTTGGGCTCTGCTCCCAGGCAGCTCTCAGCAAGACAAGAGGGCATTGGCTTAGCCTTTACCAGGGGAGGTTTAGGCTGGACCTAAACCCTTTTTAAAAAAAAGGTTCCCCTTTTTTTTTAGGGAAAAATTCTTTCTGGAGAGGGTGCTCAGCCATTGGAATGGGCTGCCCAGGGAAGGGGTGGATTCTCCATCCCTGGAGATATTTCAAAAGAGCCTGGATGTGGCATTCAGTGCCATGGGCTGGGAACCACGGGGGGAGTGGAGCAAGGGTTGGACTTGATGAGCTCTGAGGTCCCTTCCAGCCCAGCCCATTCTAGGATTCTATGAACTCCCTCTTGGGGAGCTTTTGGCTGAGATGGTGGGGTCCAAACCCCCCCTGGCCTGGGTCTGGTGTCCCGGTACCATCAGCACCCAGCCCCTCTCCTTACCCACACACTCCACCAGGGTGATCTGTCGAGCCACCGTGCGCTGGACCAGGAAGGGCAACCCCGAGCCGCTGCCCGTTGTGCAGTCATCGTTCAGCAGGTCCTGCAGAACCGGGGTGGCAATGGGGTCACCTTCCTCCCTGCCACACCTCCGGGGCATTCGAGGTCCCCCCTTGGAGCTCACCCACCTCCATGGTGCTGTCTCCCACCATGGATGCCTTCAGCATGAGGTCCATGTCTCCCAAGTCACTTTTTTTGTGCCGCTGCTGGGTCACCTTCCAGCAGAAGAGCCCCGTGAGGGCGGCGAGGATGAGGAGGGTGAGCAGGGGGACGAAGATCATCAGGAGGAGGTTGGGCATGGAAGGCACTTTTCCCAGGGCCTCTTCTCCTGGAGGGAGGAAAAGACGGATGAGAGCATGAAGGTGATGCTTGGGCTTGGGCTTGGGAGGGTGGAGGTGTTGGTGCTTGGACCTTGGACCTGCTCTGCAGGTGCAGCCCGAGAAGGGACAACCAAGGACATCTCTGTCCCAGCTGGGAAAGGGTGACCCTAGAGGTGCTGAGTGAGGAGGGGATGATCTGGAGACCCAACCACATCTCCAGCCACGTGGGCAACTCTGCTCCTCTCCCCTCCGGCTTCTTGAAGGTGCCCCAGGCCCTGTACCTTGCAGGAAGATCTCCAGCTCGGCGTTGCACATGCTGGAGTTGCAGCATTTCATTCCGTACTGCTCCGTCACAGGTGTCTGACAGTTTTCCAGGATGTTCTGGGAGAAGCAGCCCCGGTGCTGGGTGATGGTCCCCTCCTCCTTCCTCTTGCTGACGAAGCAGATTTTACCCGTGCAGGTGGGCAGACTGCAGTGGGGCACATCACAGGCACACAGCAGCTCCTCTGCAGGCAGGAGGACAGGGGACAATGTGCCACGGGGCACGCTGGCAGTGTCAGGGCCAGGAACATCTGTCCTAAAGGCTCCCCAGCCAAGTTTTGAAAGTGGGAAGCCTGGGACCCCTGTGGGCAAGGCCATGGCAGGTGCTCAGTGCCATCTCCCATCCCGAGCCATCATGGAAAATGGCCTCATCCAGGCTGGAACCCAAGTACCAGCCCCGAAGTTGGGGGCCACCTCTCCGAGAAAGCAGAGGAAGGGCCGTGCAGGACACACACATCCACCCCAACCAACTGGGATTAACTGGGAGGCTCTGGTTCCCATCCTATCTACAGTCCCAGTGGGTGCCGGTGCATCCCGCTCCGGCCCCTGGTCCCGGGACTGAGATGGGTCCAAAAGCCTCAAACTCAGGCTGTACCTCCCCAGGGGTGGAAGCTGCGATTCGGGTGCCGACCCCGGGGTCTTTCCCGGAGCTTTGCCGTGGCCCTGGGACCGGCCGAGCTCCCGATTTAGCTCTGCCCTTTCGTGCAGAAAATATCCCTCCTGGAATCGGCGAGTTCAGCGCGGGGGCAGCCAGACGGACGGCGACCAAGGGACGGACAGACGGCGGCGAGGGGACAGACAGCTGTGGTCGGGCCCCCTCCCGCACCCGTTGTCCCCCTGCCCCGGTGCCAGGGCCGCGGGGTGGTTGGGGGCTTGGCGGGGGAACCCTGGGGGTCGGTGGCCCCGTGGGCAGGACGGGGACCCGGTGGGGATTCGTCCCCTCCATGGGTTCTGCTGCCCACGCTCCCGGTCCGGTTCTGTCCCCAGGTCACCTTGGTGGTCCACGGGGGTCCCGAGCAGCCCATCCCGGCTCCCCACCACCCCCGGGAATAAAAACCCACGCATTTTAAGCGCGTGCGTGCCACCTCCCCGTGACGTCAAAGCACTTGATGAACCCTAATTAATTAAGCCGAGCTACCCCACGGGAGGCAGGTCAGCGTCCCCGAGGGGAGAAGCCCCTCGCTGGGGACAGTGCGGGTCCCCCAGGGAGAGCTGTAACCAGCCCCCCTCCCCCCCCAGCCCCCCCCGCCCCAGGCTGGTTTATTTTGAGCAAGAGACGACGCTTTCCAAGAGCCGAGGAGGTTTATTTCAAACCCACCCCCCCCCTGCTCTTGGCACCGGCACCGGTTCGGTACTTACCGGCTGCGAAGCCGAGGGACAGGGACATCAGAGCCAGCACTGCCGGGCCGCAGGCTCCGCACGGCATCGTTCTGGGGTGAGAAGGGGGGTGAGAGGGATCCCCGCACCCTCCACAGCCCCCCGCATCCCCACACAGCCCCCCGCATCCCCGCACAGCCCCCCCACATGCCCCGCATCCCGTGCACCCCCCCACAACCTCCGCACATCCCTGCGCAACCCCCGCACCCCCTTCGCAGCCCCCCGCAGGCTCCGCACACCCCGCAGCGCCCCGGATCCGCAGGACGGAGCTGGGGACCCCCCCGACCCCCCCCTTTTATCGCTCACCAGAGCCACGGGGGTCTGAGTTAGGGGGGGGGGGGGTGCGATGGAACTGATCGGTGACACAAGGGAGGGGGGAGGGCAGCCAAAAATGTCCCCCCGGCGCCTTTGGGGGGGAAGTTTGGCTATTTTAATTTTTTTTTTTTTTTTCCTCTATTTTAATTTTTTTTTTCTTTCCTTCTCAAGGAACCATTTCACCCCCAACCAAACCCGATGGGGTCGACGCTGCCCTCTCGTCCCCTGGTCCCCCGCCCCTGTTCACATAGGGGGGGGCTCACCGGGGGCTCCCCAGCCCCTTCCTCGCCTCATTCTTCGGCGTTCCCGACATAAACACGCCGGGCTCGCCGTTTCCTGGAATTGAAGGAGCCCAGCCCAGGGCCGCCGGGACAGGAATCAAGATTGTTTAGATTCTGCCCTTGATGGGGAAGAGAAGTCACGCACGCCCGGACCCCTCCCGGTTAAGGCCCCGCTTGCGCCTTAAAACGGGCTTTTCCTCCCCAAAATAGCTCCTCGGGTTGGTGCTTGCGGGAAGGGAGCTGGGGTGCCCCGTGCCCGAAGCAATTCCAGGAGCGATTCCCATTTCGATTCCCGGAGCGGCTCCCAAACTCATCTCCAGCTGAAGCACCTCCCGCTCCCTCCGTTGCCCCAGGATCGATTTTATTTAAAAAAAAATAAACTCTCCAGCGCTCGCTGCTGCTTCCCGAGCCTCCGGGATTATCCTGGGCTCAGCTCCTTTTTTTTGCTATTCCCAGAGCTACCAAAATCATTTTTTAATTTTTTTTTTTTTTTTTTAAGGGAAGGCGAGACTACCTGCGGTGGATTCCCTCCTCGGGGACACTTCCATAAAATCTTCCAGAAATCCCGAGCCAAGAGCAAACCCTGACCCAGAGCATCCCGTGGGAAAACCACCCCGGGTGCCTCGTCCCTGTGACGGGTCGTGTCCCCATCCCTGTCCCCATCCTCTCTCCTCCTTGCTGGAGCTGCAGCTCCTGCACCCTCCAGAGCATCTTCCCAGCCCGGGAGATCCCTTCCAGCCTTTGGGATTCGAGGCATCAGCCGGAAAAGGCGGAAAAAAACCCAAAACAATTCGGAGGGGTTCAGGTACCGGCAGAAGCGGCCGGGAAGATCCGGAGGGGCCCTGGGGAAGGGGAATTTCCCCACCAAGGGGCTCTGGGGGCTGGGGGGAACATGGAAATATCCCCTGCCATTCCCATGGTGTCTGGGTTGAGCTTTGCCACCCCGTTGCTTCCATCCTCCCCGGTGGTTTCTGCCGCTTCCCGGGGGGGGGTTTCACTGCGAGATGCCGTTCGTGACTCAGTTTCCCCTGTGCTGCTCCTCACAGGGAGTCAGACACGGCCCGGACCTTCGTGCGGGGGCAGATGCCAGCCACGAGTGACACGGGTGAGGTGTGAAGGGCTGGATGGGCACCTCTCAGAGGAGACAAAAACTTCGCCCCCCGAGGCTTCAGAACTTCGCTCCCCAAACGGAGCCTCTGGAGCTGCCGCTCGGCTCCTCCTCGCCCACCCCCGCTCGGGAGGACCCGGGGTTTGGCGTGGCCGGAGGATGAGCCCCCCCTTTGGGACATTCCCATACTCATTCCAGCCCCTGCTCAGCCCAGCCCTCACCTTTCCTTCCTTTTCCCCCTGTGCCTTCTTAAAATAAACCCAAATTCCCCATTTCCCAGCTCAGCTCCGGGCTTTGCGGAGGAATTTCTGCCAGGACCCGGGGACCGATCCTGCCGCTCTCACACCGCTCCCAATCCGGATTTATCCTCCCGGCCTCTGCCAGAGCCCCAATTCCAGCCTCTGCCTCACTGACGTCAACCTGGAACGTGAAGGAAACGGGGCCAAATCCTGATTTCGCCTGCCCTGGGGTCACTCAGGAGGGAAAGCACTGAGCGTGGGACAACTCCTGACTCCTCCAGCCCCCCACAACCCCTCCACGACCCCTCCACGACCCCCCCACGACCCCCCCACTCACCTACAGCATCCGTGCCCCCCGGCAATGCCCGGTCCCGGTAAAACGCTCCCTGCCGCGGGGGTAGCGGCTGTGGCTCAGCTCGGTGCCGTGTGTCCCAGCTTGGAGGAGCTTCATGGGGCTGTCCCCACCCTGTCACCTGTCCCAGCACCCCGGGGCTGCAGTGTCACCTGTCCCAGGGAGGGAAAATCCCTGTCCCAACCCCGGGCTGAGCTCGGTGGTCCTGTTGTCCGCAGGCAGCCGCTTACCGAGTGCTTCTGTGGTCTGGATGTGGGAGAAGTCAAAGTAAAAAAAAAAAAAAAAAAAAAAAAATGTTTCTTATTACTGCCTCTTCCTGCCTGGCTTCTCTCCACCACTCCCAGCTAATAAAGCATTTCCTATTGCTGAGCACACATCCACGGCTGCCCTCCCTTCCTCCCGCACACCAGGCCCCAGCTCCATCCTGGTTCCTTTCCCTCTTCCCATTCCTCCTGCTCCTCTCCTTCACCAGCAGCTTCCCTGCCCCCTTACCCAGCTCTCACGGCAATCCCAAACTCCTAGGGAAGGAATATCCATCACAGCTCCTGCCCCAAGCACCCAAAGGTCCGGGAGAGTTGGGTTAATGGTTGGACTCGATGACCTTCAAGGTTTTTTCCAACTGGAATGATTTGGTGATCCTGTGGGAATGGTCTGGAGAGGTTCTGGAGTGATGACCTTGAGGTCCTTGGTCACCCCAGCATCCAGCACCAGAGCAGAGCCCAAAGGCTCCCTGGTCATCTGGTGCTTGCCATGATGGTTTTGGAGTTTTCTCCCCTTAGGTGGGGGGAGATCTTCTCTCTCTCTCCTTCTGTCTGAGAAGAGGTTGGAGCCAGAGGGGCTTGGTCTCTGCTCTCAAGAAACAAGCAACAGGACAAGAGGAAAAGGCCTCAGGCTGTCCTGGGGATGTTTAGATTGGAGATTGGGAACAATTTATTCTTGGAAAGGGTTGTCAGGCCCTGGAAGAGGTTGAACATCTGGAGGTGTCTCCAAGCCACGCAGATGGTCCTGAGGGACATAGTTCAGCACTGGGCTTGATAGAGTTGGCTCATTGGTTGGACTCAACGATCTTCAAGATCTTTTTCCACCTGGGATGCTCCTGGGATTCTGGAAGCTGTGGGGAGCCACAGGGCCTTCCTCAGTGCCCCTCAGGGTGCCCCAGAGCTGGTGCTGGAACATGGGTGCTGGGGCCATGCCCATGGGGAACCGGGCACTTCCCATTCCCCCAGAACCCAGGAGGCCACTGAGGCCGCAGAAACATCACTTCCCCTTTGCCACATCAGCCTCGTGTTTTGGGACACCCCCTCCTCAGCTGCTCCATGTCCCGTCCCCCCACCCCCCTCCAGCACCTTTCCAAGCCCCATCCTTGCTGGGTGCCCCCCACCCACTGCATCCCCTGCTCTGACCAAGCTACAAGGGGCTCCGTTCCTTCTCCATCCCCAATCCCATCCTGGGCACGGAGCCGAGGGATGGGGGGGGGGGGGGTGGGAAGCGGCTGCCAGGCTTTGAGGTCTCGCCGGCCGCCTTCCCCCCCCCTTCTATCTCCCGTCATCGAGGAAGTTCCAACAAACAAAAGCACAAAACCAGGATAAAACACCAAGAAGCTTCCCCCGTGACCTTGCCCACGCGGGGGGCGGGGGGAAGCGGGCAGTTTCCATCTGATAGGAGCCACCCGGGAGGAAGTCGGTGCCTCCAGACGCTTTTATCAGCCCTCGCCATCTTTGCACCGGGCTCGGGGGATCCGAGCTGCCTCTCCCAGGGTTATTCCTGGATGGATCCCGGCTCCTCGTTGCTCTCCCGCAGCACAGGGCGGGCGCCAGGATCCCGGCTCTCCAGGCAGGGCTGGGGCTGGTTGCTTTGATCCCAGAACTTTGCCACTTTCCAAGGGGGAAGATCTCTTCCCACCCTCTGGGATGGAGCTGGATTTAAGAGAAGCTTGGAATTTGGGGAGCTCCCTGCAGCCACCAGAAAAATCCAGCTGCACGATTCCCTGCGGGGTCCAGGGGGCTGCAGGAGAGGGATCCCAAGGGGTTTTCTTGGGAACAGGGACCACGGGTCCTGTCCTGGGTAACAGGGTACAAAATCTGTTCCAGCTCCAGAGGGCACCTGGGCTGTGGGGCCTCCAGGTTTGGTTTCCAGCCTCTTCCTGGCACCCCGAGCTCCTCCGAACCTTCCCGTGGAGAGGTTTTCCCAACCCTGAACCTCAGTCTGTCCATCTGCAACCCGGGAATCTGGAGGAGTGGGGGAAGTTAATGTCACCCAGAGGGTGACGGGGTGGCTGCCATCCCAACAAGCAGCCCTGAGCCTTTATTCATTAAATCAATCTCGTTAACACGGCAACTGCTCCCGTTTTAATTTGCGGGGCCACGTTCCGCTGCGAGACCAAGATCTCAGGAGATCAAAGAGGCAAAAGAAATAAATAACAAATAAATAAGAGGAAAAAACCCCAACAAACAACCCAAGAATCTCTCCTCCAACAGACCCAGCCCAGAACATGTGCTCAGCAGTACCAGAGCCAGCCCAGAGGCTTGGGGAAACTGGGACCAGCAGGGCTGGGACGTCTCCACTGGTACCTCCCCAGCATCCCCCATCGGGTCCAAGGGGACCTCACCCCCACCCCAACACCTCCCCCCCTTAACTTTTCTTCCCCTCTTTCTTCTTTTTCTCCTCTTTCTTGGCTGCTTTCTTCTCCTCTTTCAGCTCCTTGTACTTCCACTTGGGGGGCTGCAGGAGGTGCTTGTCCTTCCCACGCCTCCTGTGCTCCTTGGAAGGGGCCGCGGGGGAGGAGTCTTTGCTCACTTTGATTTTGGGGACAGGTTCTGCAGGGAAGATGATGTTTCCACACCTCAGGCGCCGGGGCAGGAAGCTCAGGAAGCCCCCGGGGGGTTGGCGTGGAGGCAGGAGCCGAATTTCCGACATCACTTGGCCATTGCAAGAGGCCAGGCTGGAAGAGCAGGAGCTGGATTCTGTCTCGTCCTCTGGATCCAGCACGTGTTGCCCAAGGATCTCTGGCACGGACAACCTCCGTTTGCCCACCTCGGGGGGGCTGTCGGGGCAGATGGTTTGGCAAGCAGTGGCCACGAAGGGGCTGGCGAGGGATGTGGTCATCCTCACCATGTGGTCCATGACACCGTCCTCCTCTGGGTCGCGGGGGATGTTGAAGGTGAACACGGATTGGATCTTCTCTGACAGCCTCTTCCCCCTGGATTTGGGACTTATGGCTTTGGCCACCAGCTCAGGCAGGGCTGGCCACTCGGGTCGGTACCGGGTGCTGAACTGCTCCGCCCGTGGGTGCCTCAGGAGGCTCCGGATCCGCACGATGGTCTCGAAGCGCCCGGTGAAGCTCGCCCACTCCCTGGCTGTCTTCCCTTTGATGGGATCTGCAGCTTGGAGATCTGCTCCTGGAAACACCAGGACACAAAGAGCATCACCCCAGGGGCCCAGCCCAGCGTACAAGGGGTGAGTGTCCCCCTTTTTCTGGGCACTGCTGAGGCCACACCTCGAATCCCAGGGTCAGTTTTGGGCCCCATGGGACAAGAAGGACATTGGGAGGTTGGAGTGTGTCCAAAGGAGGACAAGAGAGCTTGGGAAGGGGAAGGGGCTGGAGAACTTCTGAGGAGCAGCTGAGGGTGCTGGGGGTGTTGAGCCTGGAGCCTTCTGGCTCTCTGCAACTCCTTGAGAAGATGCTGGAGCCAGGAGGGGTTGGTTCCCTGCTCCATAGGAAGGAGCAATGGGACAAAAGGAAACGGCCTCAAGTTGCACCAGGAGAGGTTTAGGTTGGAGATTAGGAGAAACTTCATCCCAGAAAGGTTGTCAGGCCCTGGCAGAGGCTCCCCAAGGTGGTTGAGCCCTGATGTCTGGAGGTCTCTCCAAGCCTTGCAGATGGTGCTGAGGGACAGGGTTCAGCACCAAACTGGGTGGAGTTGGGTGAATGGTTGGACTGGATGATCTTTAAGGTCTTTTCAGCAACTCCACCCCTTCCCAAGAGATCCTGGGAAGCCCCTGGGAGGTGCTCACCAGCCAGGAGCAGGGCGGTCACACAGTCCTGCCGGCCCTGCACCGCTGCCTTCATCAGTGCTGTCAGGCCCCGGTGGTCCCTTTTGTCCACCTCCAGCATGGGGTAATAGTTAAGGAGGTAGTTGACAATGGTGATGTGTCCTGAAGAGCCAGAGAGAAGCTGTGTTAGAGTTTGGGAAGTCGAGGACTGAAGGAAAGTGCTGGTGCCCTTTGGCAGGAAAAGGGTTTCACAACTCCACCTCACGAGGCCAGAACTCAAGGGACGTGGAGGGATCAGAACCAAAAGGGGTTGGCTGACCAGAGGGGCAGAGGATGTAGGAAAGAGTCCAAACTTGCAAAAAAACCCCATAAATCCCAGCAAGGCCAACATGGGAATAAAGGATGACCCCGACCTTGAGACCCTCCTGCACACCCCATGGACAATCAGGGTGGAATTCTGCTGCTGGGGGGAGGTGTGAGCCCAAGATAAACTGGGATGGGGAGGCTCCCATCCCCTGGGATCCTCGGGTGCTTGGAGGGGTCCCATCACTTCCCAGGGGGGTCCCCAAGGTCCAGCACTGTCCCTACCTGCCTGGGCTGCAATCATCAGGGCCGTGTTCCCATCCTTGTCCTGCTGGTTCACATTTATGTAGGGGCACTTCTGCAGCAGGGGCACGATGTCCACAAAGCCCTTATAGCAGGCAAGCATCAGCCCGTTCTGGAGAGGGGACATGCTCAGCACCAGGGCTCTCCCTCCCCAGAACCCCCCCCAAATCCTCCCCCCACTCTGATGGGCTCAGGATGGGAGGTTGGCTGAGGTTCTGCTCCAAGGATTTGATCCATCAACCCAACCCTCGGCAAAACCATCCCACCTGGCCCTCTCCTTCCAACCACCCCCCTTTCAGGCTCTGCCTGCTCCTGGGAACTCCTTCTTCTGCCCCACCAGGCACCCCCCCGGCCTCTCACCCTCCCGTTGATGTCCAGCTCCGTGGCCTCACTCCTGCTGACCCCGCTTTCCAGTCTCTCCCGCACCAGTTTGGCATCGTTCTTGGCGCAGCA